>NC_080714.1:30169258-30181758 GCF_019097595.1 Hemibagrus wyckioides | reverse complement strand
TGTGTGTGTGTTTCAGTATCTTCTGGTGTTGTACAGTAAATCCACACTGCTAAAGCTCTGAACTCTCACTGAGATTATTATAGGTCCAGTAATCTGATCAGTGTCCAGACTGAGAGTGACCACATGAACTGTGTCTCCCAGTTCTACACTGTACTGTGTGTTACAGAACGCTAGTGCATTCTCACCTTAAGAACAGAAGGTTCAGAGCTCATAGCAGAGCCGTGACCCAAATGAGTGGAACCACCAGGAACCATTAATTCCATTAAGCTCCCAAAACAGTCCACATTAAGGTCCATTAGAAGGAATAAATCTGTCTCTACTTAGTGTGTATGAATTTAAGTGTGTGTGAATTTAAGCCCCTCTTCTCTGATGATATAGCTTGTCATTATGTAGAGCAGGTCAAAGGTCACAGATAAAGCAGTTCCCGCACTTATTTTCTCACCAGTGTGGTATTTGGGAAATTCTTGCACAAGCGCCTGAGCTCTGCTCCATCACTCTGCTGAAAAGACAGAGATAAGATTACGGCAGAAAGCAGGAGGGAGTGTAGCTGGAACTGATCTCCTGAATGTGGAGGACTGAAGGGTTTACTCTCTGTTTCAGTAAACAACCAGACTAAATTTATTCAGCAGCTGTGTAGTGTTTATCATCATCCATTATCAGCATATACTCCACAGTCACAGGAGAGTAATAATAGTGTTCTGTAGTGTAGTGTACTGTACTGTACTGTACTGTAGTATAGTGTAGTGTACTGTACTGTAGTATAGTGTAGTGTAGTGTAGTATAGTGTAGTGTACTGTAGTGTAGTGTACTGTACTGTAGTGTAGTGTACTGTAGTGTAGTATAGTGTAGTGTACTGTAGTATAGTGTAGTGTACTGTACTGTAGTATAGTGTAGTGTACTGTAGTGTAGTGTACTGTACTGTAGTATAGTGTAGTGTACTGTAGTATAGTGTAGTGTACTGTACTGTAGTATAGTGTAGTGTACTGTACTGTAGTATAGTGTAGTGTACTGTACTGTAGTATAGTGTAGTGTACTGTACTGTAGTATAGTGTAGTGTACTGTACTGTAGTATAGTGTAGTGTACTGTACTGTAGTATAGTGTAGTGTAGTGTAGTATAGTGTAGTGTACTGTAGTGTAGTGTACTGTACTGTAGTATAGTGTAGTGTACTGTACTGTAGTATAGTGTAGTGTACTGTACTGTAGTATAGTGTAGTGTACTGTACTGTAGTATAGTGTAGTGTAGTGTAGTATAGTGTAGTGTACTGTACTGTACTGTAGTATAGTGTAGTGTACTATAGTGTAGTGTAGTGTACTGTACTGTACTGTACTGTAGTATACTGTACTGTACTGTACTGTAGTATAGTGTAGTGTAGTGTACTGTACTGTAGTATAGTGTACTGTACTGTAGTATAGTGTAGTGTACTGTACTGTAGTATAGTGTACTGTACTGTACTGTAGTATAGTGTAGTGTACTGTACTGTAGTGTAGTGCACTGTACTGTACTGTAGTGTAGTGTAGTGTAGTGTACTGTACTGTACTGTACTGTACTGTAGTGTAGTGTACTGTAGTGTAGTGTAGTGTACTGTACTGTAGTGTAGTGTAGTGTACTGTACTGTAGTGTAGTGTACTGTACTGTAGTGTAGTATAGTGTAGTGTACTGTACTGTAGTGTAGTATAGTGTAGTGTACTGTACTGTACTGTAGTGTACTGTAGTGTAGTATACTGTAGTGTAGTGTAGTGTAGTGTAGTGTACTGTACTGTACTGTAGTGTACTGTAGTGTAGTATACTGTAGTGTAGTGTAGTGTAGTGTACTGTACTGTAGTGTAGTATAGTGTAGTGTACTGTACTGTACTGTAGTGTACTGTAGTGTAGTATACTGTAGTGTAGTGTAGTGTAGTGTACTGTACTGTAGTGTAGTGTACTGTACTGTAGTGTAGTGTAGTGTACTGTACTGTACTGTAGTATAGTGTAGTGTACTGTAGTGTAGTGTAGTGTACTGTACTGTACTGTAGTATAGTGTAGTGTACTGTAGTATAGTGTAGTGTACTGTAGTATAGTGTAGTGTACTGTACTGTAGTGTACTGTACTGTAGTATAGTGTAGTGTACTGTAGTATAGTGTAGTGTACTGTACTGTAGTGTACTGTACTGTAGTATAGTGTAGTGTACTGTACTGTACTGTAGTATAGTGTACTGTACTGTACTGTAGTATAGTGTACTGTACTGTACTGTAGTATAGTGTACTGTACTGTACTGTACTGTAGTGTACTGTAGTGTAGTGTACTGTAGTATAGTGTACTGTACTGTACTGTACTGTAGTGTACTGTACTGTAGTGTAGTGTAGTGTACTGTACTGTACTGTAGTATAGTGTACTGTACTGTACTGTACTGTAGTGTAGTGTAGTATAGTGTAGTGTACTGTACTGTAGTGTAGTGTACTGTACTGTACTGTAGTGTAGTGTAGTATAGTGTAGTGTACTGTACTGTAGTGTAGTGTACTGTACTGTACTGTACTGTACTGTACTGTAGTGTAGTGTACTGTACTGTACTGTAGTGTAGTGTACTGTACTGTACTGTACTGTAGTGTAGTGTACTGTACTGTACTGTAGAATAGTGTAGTGTACTGTACTGTACTGTACTGTAGTGTAGTGTACTGTACTGTACTGTACTGTACTGTACTGTACTGTACTGTAGTGTACTGTACTGTACTGTAGAATAGTGTAGTGTACTGTACTGTACTGTACTGTACTGTAGTGTAGTGTAGTGTACTGTACTGTACTGTACTGTAGTGTAGTGTAGTGTAGTGTAGTGTAGTGTACTGTACTGTACTGTACTGTACTGTAGTGTAGTGTACTGTACTGTACTGTAGAATAGTATAGTGTACTGTAGTGTACTGTACTGTACTGTACTGTACTGTAGTGTAGTGTACAAAGATTCTCTTTTGAGCCTGTTTAAAATTAATCATACCTTATTCCCAATCTCAGAAAAACAACTCCTTTTGTGAAAGTGCATGTGGTTTCACACTCCAGTGACTAGAATCAATTTAATCAATTTAGGTGTAATCAATTAAGGCCTAATAATGTTAAATGGTAACAACTGCTCTGTAAAGTATAATTAAGGAGGCAGAGCTTTCATTATTCTAAGTCACTGTCACGATGGCCAAGAAGAAAGAACTCAGTCATGATATTCGTATGCGTGTGGTCAATGCCCATAGTGGAGGCAAAGGCTACAAGGCAATTTGGAAAGAACTGGATGTCCCTGTATCAACTGTACAGAATATCATCAAGAAATTCAAGATGTTCAACACTGTCTAAAACCTGGATGGGCGTGGCAGGAAGCGCAAAATATCCTCTAGAGTTGCTAGAAAGCTTAGGCGCGATGCAAGCAACAATCCCCATATCACCACTAAAACTCTAATAGACACCCTCAAACAAGCAGGGGAGATGGTATCATGATCCACCATTCAACAAATTCTGCATCGAGGTGGTCTCCATGGACATCGACCCCAAAAAGGCACCACTCCTTACCTAGAGACACAGGGATGTGCGCCTGGCCTTTGCGAAGGGTCACCCAGATAGAGATCCAAACTTCTGGCCATCCATCCTCTGGTCAGATGAGACTAAACTGGAGCTCTTTGGATATATGGATGTTGCATATGTTTGGCGTAAGAAAGGAGAAGCCTTCAATCCTAAGAATACCATCCCAACGGTCAAGCATGGCAGTGGTCACATCATGCTATGGGGATGCTTCTTTGCCTGTGGTACAGATAACCTTGTTAAGATAGTGGTATCGTGAAAAAGGAAGACTATGTTAAGATGAAAACCTGGTGGCGTCAGCACACAAGCTTAACCTGCCAGAGAACCGGACCTACCAGCAGGATAATGACCTGAAGCATACAGTGCCAGTGGTCAAGCAATGGTTCAGGGACAACAACATAAATGTTCTGGAGTGGTTAAGTCAGAGCCCTGACCTGAACCCCACTGAGGCTTTTGTGAAGGAAGAGTGGGGAAACATTCCACAGCAGACCTGAAGAAAATCTTGTGGAGACCTACAAGAAGCGTTTGAAGGCCGTCATTTAGAACAAAGGCTTTTCTACTGATTATTGAAACATTGGGTCTGAATAATTCTGAACATGGTGAGTTTTGAATATTTGTCAATAAAAACCCATGAAATGTCATATTTCTTGAGATATCACACGTTATTTCTTCAGTTGTTTGTCAAATATTAAATATATGAAAGTATTATAAAACTCATTCATCACAGAAGACAACTATAAAAAACACTATAAAATACCGAGGGTATGAATCTGTATATATATACAGCTCTGGGAAAAAATAAGACCACTACCCAATCTCCAGATGTGAACACTATTGAAAACCTCTGGAATGTCATCAAGAGGAAGATGGATGGTCACAAACCATCAAGTGAGCTGTTTGCTGTTTTGCATAAAGAGTGGTATAAAGTTCCCCAACAGCAGTGTGAGAAACTGGTGGAGATCATGGAGCCAGACACTCTAAATAACAATAGTTATATTTTGAATTTAGGAGAAATATTATCAGCAGTTCACAAAAAATGAAACAAAACTCTTCATCTGACCAAAACATGACCCTGGAAGAAAAAAACAGAAGAAACTCATTATTTTGCAGTGGGCTCTTATTTTTTTCTTCCAGAGCTGTAGTATAGTGTATATAGTATAGTGTAGTGTAACATTTTTTTCAAGAGCACTTTTTTTTGTTATTCCTGCTGTGTGTTTGTGTGTGTGTGTGTGTGTAACAGATTTTAGGACACACTCCACAGAGAATTACATTAATACTGATAACATAAACATGTTATAATCAGTTAATAGTAGTTTTATATATTGTACATTTTCATATCACTTTTCTGTCTTGAATTTAAGCCCACAGTTTGTGTTGTTCCTGCACTCAGGGTGTGGTGCAGTTCAGTTTGTCTGATTGTGTTCACCTGTTTCCGTGTGTTGTGTATTTTCCTCGTGCCTTAGTGACACACACTGATTATTATTACTGGATTCACCCCAATAAAGAAAGTACACACAAAAACCACAAGATGGAGCATCGAACCGGGGTGTGTGTGTGTGTCTGTGTGTGTGTGTGTGTGTGTGTACAGGTTTCTAATTTTAGTACAGCAGAAGCAGGTCATCTATTGCAACAGAGTGTAGCGAGTTGGTGAGTGAGTGAGTGCTGCCCCCTGCTGGACCAGAACATTTACACCAGTGTTGAGATCAGAGGGATGAGCAAGTAACTCAGTACATACACTGATAGAGATAAGGAGTGGAAAGAGAGACTGCTTGACATGAAACTGAGCGTGTGTGTGTGTGTGTGTGTGTGTGTGTATGTGTGGAGTGAGAGTGAGAGTGAGACAGCACAGTGGCTGTAATGAAAATCCCTTAAATAGCTGATGGGAACTGAGCATGCTCAGAAAGAGGAGGAGAGCTGAGCAAGCGCCTGGTACACACAGACAACGTGAGCCTGTGTGTGTGTGTGTTGGGGGGGGCGTGGGGGTTGCAGCATGAACCAGTGTGTGTGAGCAGCTCTGTGCATGTGAGCAGATGCTGGAGTCGGGATGATGGAAGGGAAACAATAACAGGGATTTACACACACAAGGGGGAAGGAATGCTGCTAACACTGCTGCTCTACCTGCGCATGAAAGGTACACACACACACACACACACTCCAGAGATGATCATATTGATGCTGATGCTGTCATTGACATTGTCATGATGTCTCATTGACAGTAGATTAAAAATTTGACTGTTTTAATAGAAAAGGGTTGTAATCGTTGAGGTGGGATTGGAAACACACACACACACACAGGAGATTTGTAGACTTACTCACACAGATCTCATGATTTCTGGGGTCACAGATCTCTGACTGTCTGACACTTAAAGTGTTTGTCTTGGTGACATCATCAGTGTGTTGAGTCTCAGCTCAGATTGGCTCAGAAGTGTAACGATGAGTTAATGATGGATTAACGAGCGCTGGAGGAGAGTGATGATCAACTGCACCTGAATCGTACAGATGTGTGCAGCTGTGTGTCAGGAGTCACTCGAGCGTGTTGTAGGAAAACTGGGGAAGTTCTTCAAGATGTTCTCTCAGACTCCAGCTTCAGCATGTCTAATGTCCAGCACTAGGCCACTCAGTAGTGCACACTGTTCCCTGTAAGGGGGTCAGATTTACAAGGTCATGGTGGAGGAAATGCTCTGCTTTCTACTTCCTGCCACTCCTTAACAATCAGAGGAAATGAAGTAAAGCAGTGGCGCCCCAGTCAAGGCCTTTTTTTACCAGCATCTGGCTTTTACACACACACACACACACACACACACACACAGAGGCTGGGTGAGACCACACTGAGCTGATCATCATGGCTGGATTTACAGCAACGTTTCTCCACTCAGGAGGTTTGTGTTTATTCAGTCTTTTTACTGGTTCATTTTTTAAACTGGTTCTGTCTCTATACTGGTTTCAGTCTTTATACTGGTTCTGTCTTTATACTGGTTTCAGTCTCTATACTGGTTCAGCCTTTATACTGGTTTCAGTCTCTATAATGGTTTCATTCTTTATACTGGTTTCAGTCTTTATACTGGTTTCAGTATCTATACTGGTTCAGTCTTTATATTGGTTCAGTCTTTATACTGGTTTCAGTCTCTATACTGGTTTCAGTCTTTATACTGGTTCAGTCTTTATATTGGTTCAGTCTCTATACTGGTTCAGTCTTTATATTGGTTCAGTCTTTATACTGGTTTCAGTCTTTATACTGGTTTCAGTATCTATACTGGTTCAGTCTTTATATTGGTTCAGTCTTTATACTGGTTTCAGTCTCTATACTGGTTTCAGTCTTTATACTGGTTCAGTCTTTATATTGGTTCAGTCTTTATACTGGTTTCAGTCTCTATACTGGTTTCAGTCTTTATACTGGTTCAGTCTTTATATTGGTTCAGTCTTTATACTGGTTCAGTCTCTATACTGGTTCAGTCTTTATATTGGTTCAGTCTCTATACTGGTTCAGTCTTTATATTGGTTCAGTCTTTATACTGGTTCAGTCTTTATACTGGTTTCAGTCTTTATACTGGTTTCAGTCTCTATACTGGTTTCAGTCTCTATACTGGTTTCAGTCTTTATACTGGTTCAGTCTTTATACTGGTTCAGTCTCTATACTGGTTCAGTCTTTATATTGGTTCAGTCTCTATACTGGTTTCAGTCTCTATACTGGTTTCAGTCTTTATACTGGTTCAGTCTTTATATTGGTTCAGTCTTTATACTGGTTTCAGTCTCTATACTGGTTTCAGTCTTTATACTGGTTCAGTCTTTATACTGGTTCAGTCTCTATACTGGTTCAGTCTTTATATTGGTTCAGTCTTTATACTGGTTTCAGTCTCTATACTGGTTTCAGTCTTTATACTGGTTCAGTCTTTATATTGGTTCAGTCTTTATACTGGTTTCAGTCTCTATACTGGTTTCAGTCTTTATACTGGTTTCAGTCTTTATACTGGTTCAGTCTTTATACTGGTTCAGTCTCTATACTGGTTCAGTCTTTATACTGGTTCAGTCTCTATACTGGTTTCAGTCTTTATACTGGTTCAGTCTTTATACTGGTTCAGTCTCTATACTGGTTCAGTCTTTATACTGGTTCAGTCTCTATACTGGTTCAGTCTTTATACTGGTTTCAGTCTCTATACTGGTTTCAGTCTTTATACTGGTTCAGTCTTTATACTGGTTCAGTCTCTATACTGGTTCAGTCTTTATACTGGTTCAGTCTCTATACTGGTTCAGTCTTTATATTGGTTCAGTCTCTATACTGGTTTCAGTCTTTATACTGGTTCAGTCTTTATACTGGTTCAGTCTCTATACTGGTTCAGTCTTTATATTGGTTCAGTCTTTATACTGGTTCAGTCTCTATACTGGTTTCAGTCTTTATATTGGTTCAGTCTTTATACTGGTTCAGTCTCTATACTGGTTCAGTCTTTATACTGGTTTCAGTCTTTATATTGGTTCAGTCTTTATACTGGTTCAGTCTTTATATTGGTTCAGTCTTTATACTGGTTTCAGTCTTTATACTGGTTTCAGTATCTATACTGGTTCAGTCTTTATATTGGTTCAGTCTTTATACTGGTTTCAGTCTTTATACTGGTTTCAGTATCTATACTGGTTCAGTCTCTATACTGGTTCAGTCTTTATACTGGTTTCAGTCTTTATACTGGTTTCAGTCTCTATACTGGTTTCAGTCTCTATACTGGTTTCAGTCTTTATACTGGTTCAGTCTTTATACTGGTTCAGTCTCTATACTGGTTCAGTCTTTATATTGGTTCAGTCTCTATACTGGTTTCAGTCTCTATACTGGTTCAGTCTTTATACTGGTTTCAGTCTTTATATTGGTTCAGTCTTTATATTGGTTCAGTCTCTATACTGGTTTCAGTCTTTATATTGGTTCAGTCTTTATACTGGTTCAGTCTTTATATTGGTTCAGTCTTTATATTGGTTCAGTCTTTATACTGGTTTCAGTCTCTATACTGGTTTCAGTCTTTATACTGGTTCAGTCTTTATACTGGTTCAGTCTCTATACTGGTTCAGTCTTTATACTGGTTCAGTCTCTATACTGGTTTCAGTCTTTATACTGGTTCAGTCTTTATACTGGTTCAGTCTTTATACTGGTTCAGTCTTTATATTGGTTCAGTCTTTATACTGGTTTCAGTCTCTATACTGGTTTCAGTCTTTATACTGGTTCAGTCTCTATACTGGTTTCAGTCTTTATACTGGTTCAGTCTTTATACTGGTTCAGTCTCTATACTGGTTCAGTCTTTATACTGGTTTCAGTCTTTATATTGGTTCAGTCTTTATACTGGTTCAGTCTTTATATTGGTTCAGTCTTTATACTGGTTTCAGTCTTTATACTGGTTTCAGTATCTATACTGGTTCAGTCTTTATATTGGTTCAGTCTTTATACTGGTTTCAGTCTCTATACTGGTTTCAGTCTTTATACTGGTTCAGTCTTTATATTGGTTCAGTCTCTATACTGGTTCAGTCTTTATACTGGTTTCAGTCTTTATATTGGTTCAGTCTTTATACTGGTTTCAGTCTTTATATTGGTTCAGTCTTTATACTGGTTCAGTCTTTATATTGGTTCAGTCTTTATACTGGTTTCAGTCTTTATACTGGTTTCAGTATCTATACTGGTTCAGTCTTTATATTGGTTCAGTCTTTATACTGGTTTCAGTCTCTATACTGGTTTCAGTCTTTATACTGGTTCAGTCTTTATATAGGTTCAGTCTCTATACTGGTTCAGTCTTTATACTGGTTCAGTCTCTATACTGGTTCAGTCTTTATATTGGTTCAGTCTCTATACTGGTTCAGTTTTTATACTGGTTTCAGTCTTTATATTGGTTCAGTCTTTATACTGGTTCAGTCTCTATACTGGTTCAGTCTTTATATTGGTTCAGTCTCTATACTGGTTCAGTTTTTATACTGGTTTCAGTCTTTATACTGGTTCAGTCTTTATATTGGTTCAGTCTTTATACTGGTTCAGTCTCTATACTGGTTCAGTCTCTATACTGGTTCAGTTTTTATACTGGTTTCAGTCTTTATATTGGTTCAGTCTTTATACTGGTTCAGTCTTTATACTGGTTCAGTCTTTATACTGGTTCAGTCTCTATACTGGTTTCAGTCTCTATACTGGTTCAGTCTCTATACTGGTTCAGTCTCTATACTGGTTTCAGTCTTTATACTGGTTCAGTCTTTATACTGGTTCAGTCTCTATACTGGTTTCAGTCTTTATACTGGTTCAGTCTTTATACTGGTTCAGTCTCTATACTGGTTCAGTCTTTATACTGGTTCAGTCTCTATACTGGTTTCAGTCTTTATACTGGTTCAGTCTTTATACTGGTTCAGTCTCTATACTGGTTTCAGTCTTTATACTGGTTCAGTCTTTATACTGGTTCAGTCTCTATACTGGTTCAGTCTTTATACTGGTTTCAGTCTTTATATTGGTTCAGTCTCTATACTGGTTCAGTCTTTATACTGGTTTCAGTCTTTATATTGGTTCAGTCTCTATACTGGTTTCAGTCTTTATACTGGTTCAGTCTTTATACTGGTTCAGTCTCTATACTGGTTCAGTCTTTATACTGGTTCAGTCTCTATACTGGTTCAGTCTTTATACTGGTTCAGTCTCTATACTGGTTCAGTCTTTATACTGGTTTCAGTGTTTCAGATTCATTTTATTAAGGGTAAAGTCAGTGTGTGTATTGTTCAGTACTCAGAAGCCCTGTGTTGTCCTGGTTATAGTCTGAACTCAGTGCTAATGTTCCACCTGTGTGTAGAACCAGGACACTGACGTTCTGGCGTTCTCTCCCAGGAGTGTTCAGTGTCAGACAGCTCTCTCTCTCTCTCTCTCTCTCACACACACACACACACACACACACACACACACACACACAGAGACACTGGTCTGATTTGCGTCTCCATGCTGCTCCTCTGTAAGTGTTTCATGTCTCTTGCAGAATCGATTTATCGCCGCGGAGCTCGACGATGGAGAAAACTGTACCGAGTCAACGGCCATCTGTTCCAGGCCAAGCGCTTTAACAGGGTGAGTGCTATATACTGTTACACACTGATCTCAGACCAGTCTGACTGTGTTTATTACACACACACACACACACACACACACACACACACATACACCATTTAAACTCTGATCTCAGACCAGTCTGAGTGTGTTTATTACACACACACACACACACACACATACACCATTTAAACTCTGATCTCAGACCAGTCTGAGTGTGTTTATTACACACACACACACACATACACCATTTAAACTCTGATCTCAGACCAGTCTGTGTGTGTTTATTACACACACACACACACACACACACACACACATACACCATTTAAACTCTGATCTCAGACCAGTCTGTGTGTGTTTATTACACACACACACACACACACACACACACACATACACCATTTAAACTCTGATCTCAGACCAGTCTGTGTGTGTTTATTACACACACACACACACACACACACACACCATTTAAACTCTGATCTCAGATCAGTCTGTGTGTGTTTATTACACACACACACACACACACACCATTTAAACTCTGATCTCAGATCAGTCTGTGTGTGTTTATTACACACACACACACACACACACACACCATTTAAACTCTGATCTCAGATCAGTCTGTGTGTGTTTATTACACACACACACACACACACACACACACACCATTTAAACTCTGATCTCAGATCAGTCTGTGTGTGTTTATTACACACACATACACACACACACCATTTAAACTCTGATCTCAGATCAGTCTGTGTGTGTTTATTCCACACACACACACACACACACACACACACCATTTAAACTCTGATCTCAGATCAGTCTGTGTGTGTTTATTACACACACATACACACACACACCATTTAAACTCTGATCTCAGATCAGTCTGTGTGTGTTTATTACACACTCTATATGAGTGTAATCAGTGTGTGTATGTCACATATCAGTTATTATTAAAACATAACACATCTCGCTGTTTTGTCATAGTATGCGAGTCATAATCACACACACACACACACAACCATATGATAAGGTGTAATGCAGTAAGTTGTAAAACACCCCATGTGTGTAATGAGATGAGAACTGTCTCTCTCTCTCGCTCTCTCTCTCTCTCTCTCTCTCTCTCTCTCTCTATTCTTTAAGATTAAAAGGCTGTAAAATATCAGTAGTGTATTTAGATATGCTTCAGATCAACACTTTCCTCAGAGGATTTGTAGAACCTGAGCAGAACCTGAGCAGCTGGGTGTAACAGACCTGAGACAGTCATGTTAATTAGAGTGATAACAGACATCACTGTGAGCTCACACTGCTGATCCACTCACTGATGATCATTTAATGATTTAGTGTAATGATGGGTGTGAGTGTAAAATCAATCACAACACTGTGTGTGTGTGTGTGTGTGTTTGTGTGACAGAAAGCCTACTGTGGACATTGCAGTGAAAGGATATGGGGTCTGGGGAGTCAAGGCTACAAGTGTATAAACTGCCGCCTGCTGGTTCATAAGCGCTGTTATAAACTTGTCCCTCTGACCTGTCAAAGGCATATGGTGAGTAATGCACACACACAATCACACACACACACACACACACACAATCACATACACACACACACACACACACACACACAATCACATACACACACACACACGCACACACAATCACATACACACACACACACACACACAATCACATACACACACACACACACACACAATCACATACACACACACACACACACACACACACACAATCACATACACACACACACACGCAATCACATACACACACACACAGACACACGCAATCACATACACACACACACACACAATCACATACACACACACACACACAATCACATACACACACACACACACACACACATAATCACATACACACACACACAATCACATACACACACAC
>NC_080714.1:30164258-30166758 GCF_019097595.1 Hemibagrus wyckioides | reverse complement strand
CATTTATACTTTTATTATGAGGCACAAACATTTCAACAAAAAAAACAACACTTTTGCTGGTTCTAAATGAGGACAGGGTTCTCAGGGTAGTGTTTATGTTATTGTGTAGTGTTCAGCATGTGTGTGTGTAGTGTTCAAGTTGTGTGTGTAGTGTTCAAGTTGTGTGTGTAGTGTTCAGATTGTGTGTGTGTAGCGTCCAGGTTGTATGTAGTATTCAGGTTGTGTGTGTAGTGTTCAGGTTTTGTGTGTAGTGTTCAGATTGTGTGTAGTGTTCAGGTTGTGTGTGTAGTGTTCAGGTTGTGTGTGTGTAGTGTTCAGATTGTGTGTGTAGTGTTCAGGTTGTGTGCGTAGTGTTCAGGTTTTGTGTGTGTAGCGTCCAGGTTGTGTGTAGTATTCAGATTGTGTGTGTAGTGTTCAGATTGTGTGTGTAGTGTTCAGGTTGTGTGTAGTATTCAGGTTGTGTGCGTAGTGTTCAGGTTTTGTGTGTGTAGCGTCCAGGTTGTGTGTAGTATTCAGGTTGTGTGTGTGTAGTGTTCAGGTTGTGTGTGTAGTGTTCAGGTTGTGTGCATAGTGTTCAGGTTTTGTGTGTGTAGTGTTCAGGTTTTGTGTGTGTAGTGTTCAGGTTGTGTGTGTAGTGTTCAGGTTGTGTGTGTAGTGTTCAGGTTGTGTGCGTAGTGTTCAGGTTGTGTGCGTAGTGTTCAGGTTTTGTGTGTGTAGCGTCCAGGTTGTGTGTAGTATTCAGGTTGTGTGTGTGTAGTGTTCAGGTTGTGTGTGTAGTGTTCAGGTTGTGTGCATAGTGTTCAGGTTTTGTGTGTGTAGTGTTCAGGTTGTGTGTGTAGTGTTCAGGTTTTGTGTGTGTAGTGTTCAGATTGTGTGTGTAGTGTTCAGGTTTTGTGTGTGTAGTGTTCAGGTTGTGTGTGTAGTGTTCAGGTTGTGTGTAGTGTTCAGGTTGTGTGTGTAGTGTTCAGGTTGTGTGTGTGTAGTGTTCAGATTGTGTGTGTAGTGTTCAGGTTGTGTGTGTGTAGTGTTCAGATTGTGTGTGTAGTGTTCAGGTTGTGTGCGTAGTGTTCAGGTTTTGTGTGTGTAGTGTTCAGATTGTGTGTGTAGTGTTCAGGTTGTGTGTGTAGTGTTCAGGTTGTGTGTAGTGTTCAGGTTGTGTGTGTAGTGTTCAGGTTGTGTGTGTGTAGTGTTCAGATTGTGTGTGTAGTGTTCAGGTTGTGTGCGTAGTGTTCAGGTTTTGTGTGTGTAGCGTCCAGGTTGTATGTAGTATTCAGGTTGTGTGTGTAGTGTTCAGGTTTTGTGTGTAGTGTTCAGATTGTGTGTAGTGTTCAGGTTGTGTGTGTAGTGTTCAGGTTGTGTGTGTGTAGTGTTCAGATTGTGTGTGTAGTGTTCAGGTTGTGTGCGTAGTGTTCAGGTTTTGTGTGTGTAGCGTCCAGGTTGTGTGTAGTATTCAGATTGTGTGTGTAGTGTTCAGATTGTGTGTGTAGTGTTCAGGTTGTGTGTAGTATTCAGGTTGTGTGCGTAGTGTTCAGGTTGTGTGCGTAGTGTTCAGGTTTTGTGTGTGTAGCGTCCAGGTTGTGTGTAGTATTCAGGTTGTGTGTGTGTAGTGTTCAGGTTGTGTGTGTAGTGTTCAGGTTGTGTGCATAGTGTTCAGGTTTTGTGTGTGTAGTGTTCAGGTTTTGTGTGTGTAGTGTTCAGGTTGTGTGTGTAGTGTTCAGGTTGTGTGTAGTGTTCAGGTTGTGTGCGTAGTGTTCAGGTTGTGTGCGTAGTGTTCAGGTTTTGTGTGTGTAGCGTCCAGGTTGTGTGTAGTATTCAGGTTGTGTGTGTGTAGTGTTCAGGTTGTGTGTGTAGTGTTCAGGTTGTGTGCATAGTGTTCAGGTTTTGTGTGTGTAGTGTTCAGGTTGTGTGTGTAGTGTTCAGGTTTTGTGTGTGTAGTGTTCAGATTGTGTGTGTAGTGTTCAGGTTTTGTGTGTGTAGTGTTCAGATTGTGTGTGTAGTGTTCAGGTTGTGTGTAGTGTTCAGGTTGTGTGTGTAGTGTTCAGGTTGTGTGTGTGTAGTGTTCAGATTGTGTGTGTAGTGTTCAGGTTGTGTGTGTGTAGTGTTCAGATTGTGTGTGTAGTGTTCAGGTTGTGTGTGTAGTGTTCAGGTTGTGTGTGTGTAGTGTTAGGGTTGTGTGTGTAGTGTTAGGGTTGTGTGTGTAGTGTTAGGGTTGTGTGTAGTGTTAGGGTTGTGTGTGTAGTGTTAGGGTTGTGTGTAGTGTTAGGGTTGTGTGTGTAGTGTTAGGGTTGTGTGTTGTGTTCAGGTTGTGTGTAGTGTTCAGGTTTTGTGTGTGTAGCATCCAGGTTGTGTGTAGTATTCAGGTTGTGTGTGTGTAGTGTTCAGGTTGTGTGTGTGTAGTGTTCAGGTTGTGTGTAGTGTTCAGGTTGTGTGTGTGTAGTGTTCAGGTTGTGTTTGTGTAGTGTTCAGGTTGTGTGTGTGTGTAGTGTTCAGATTGTGTTTG
>NC_080714.1:30114258-30159258 GCF_019097595.1 Hemibagrus wyckioides | reverse complement strand
AACACTACAGGTGAACACTACAGGTGAACACTACAGATGAACACTACAGGTGAACACTACAGGTGAACACTACAGATGAACACTACAGGTGAACACATAGGCTGTGTAAAATTATACCAGGAGAAATGTTTCACCACCAGGAGGCACTGTGGGTCTGTGTACATTTAGCACACTTCATTCTTCCAGGTCTTCCTTAGTATAGGAATTGTATAGTGTGTGTGTGTGTGTGTGTGGCTAATAATTAATGAACATGTCCAAGCCTGTTTATTAACTGATACAATGTTTTTCTGATCTTCAGAGATGACGCGCACACACACACACACGCGCACACACACACACACGCACACACACACACACGCGCACACACACACACACGCACATACACTGAGATGTTTGTCGGTCTCTTATGGTGCTGTGTATTATTTTCCTCACTGTAGTTTACACCTCATGTTTATTTTCATCATAAATAAAGAGGATTAATAATACACACAGCCATGTGCAAAAATATTGGCACCCTCATGTTTATTTTTTGTATTTCTTTTGCATTCCTGCGTCTGTAAAAAGAGTAACGTCTAAAACACTCACACACATTCTTCATAAAACCCTCGGACACAGAGAACCAGACCAGCTGACAGGGTTAGAGACTATAGAGATTATAGAAATAATTACTCTGGCAGATTATAGTAAACTTTTACACTGTTTATTGTTCATTTGTGGTGTTTTATAACCACACGGCTGTTAATAATTTATTTGTAGCTAACACATTGTACATTAATACACTATTAATTATACATTAATAGATTGTAATAAATGTGAATACAGTGGTTTAGAAAATATATGTAGTTTATAATCTCTCAGCCCGTATCCACCCCTCCCTCTCACCCCCCCATTCTCTCATTCCCTGTACCCCCCCCCCCTCTCTGTAGGATATTGACTGGGTTCAGACAGAGAAGCATGTATTTGAACAGGCCTCCACTAACCCTTTCCTTGTGGGTTTACACTCCTGTTTTCAAACTGAGAGCCGGTGAGACACACACACCCTGATGTATCTGATCTGTATTATTTATCATGTTTGTTATTTTAAGTTTGCTTTATTGTACACTCCATGTTTTGTTGATTTTGTTTGTAAATGTGTGTGTGTGTGTATCAGGTTGTTTTTGGTGATTGAGTATGTGAACGGAGGAGACCTGATGTTCCATATGCAACGACAACGGAAACTTCCAGAGGAACATGCCAGGTCCTACACACACACACCTATGCAACTTATTGATTAATACACACCTGCCTGTCTCTCTCAGTGTCTTACTCTCACTCTGTCCATCTCTCTCGCTCTCTCTCTGTCTGTCTCTCCCCCTGTGATAAGCAGAGATCAAATGCAGGATAATTAAGCACATCAAGAGCGCCCCCAATCCTCCTCATTAATATTCATCTTGCAGACTGTGCATATGTAAATCAGTATGCTAATCAAAGCTAATCCTCGTGAATATTCATGAGGCTGTCGTAAATGTCCCATGAGCCCTGGAGAGCGAGGCACACAGCCTCATTGGGAGTGTCAGTGATGCTTTTTCATCCTGTTTCATCTTTGTTGTTTTAACCTCCACTGTGTTATTAAAGCCTGGAATCCACAGAACTTCCTCTGACCTTCTCTAACATCACCATCACCTCATCCGCAACACACACCACATCCTCAACACACACCTCATCCGCAACAAACACCTCATCCGCAACACACACCTCATCCGCAACACACACCACATCCTCAACACACACCTCATCCGCAACACACACCTCATCCGCAACACACACCTCATCCGCAACACACACCACATCCTCAACACACACCTCATCCGCATCACACACCTCATCCGCAACACAAACCACATCCGCAACACACACCACATCCTCAACACACACCTCATCCGCAACACACACCTCATCCGCAACACAAACCACATCCGCAACACACACCACATCCTCAACACACACCTCATCCGCAACACACACCACATCCTCAACACACACCTCATCCGCAACACACACCACATCCGCAACACACACCTCACCCGCAACACACACCTCATCCGCAACACAAACCTCATCCGCAACACACACCTCATCCGCAACACACACCACATCCGCAACACACACCACATCCGCAACACACACCACATCCGCAACACACACCTCATCCGCAACACACACCACATCCGCAACACACACCTCATCCGCAACACACACCTCATCCGCATCACACACCTCATCCGCAACACACACCACATCCTCAACACACCTCATCCGCAACACACACCACATCCTCAACACACACCTCATCCGCAACACACACCACATCCTCAACACACCTCATCCGCAACACACACCACATCCGCAACACACACCACATCCTCAACACACACCTCATCCGCAACACACACCACATCCTCAACACACCTCATCCGCAACACACACCACATCCGCAACACACACCTCATCCGCAACACACACCACATCCTCAACACACCTCATCCGCAACACACACCACATCCGCAACACACACCACATCCTCAACACACACCTCATCCGCAACACACACCACATCCTCAACACACCTCATCCGCAACACACACCACATCCGCAACACACACCTCATCCGCAACACACACCTCATCCGCAACACACACCTCATCCGCAACACACACCTCATCCGCAACACACACCACATCCGCAACACACACCTCATCCGCAACACACACCTCATCCGCAACACACACCTCATCCGCAACACACACCTCATCCGCAACACACACCTCATCCGCAACACACACCTCATCCGCAACACAAACCACATCCGCAACACACACCTCATCTGCAACACAAACCACATCCGCAACACACACCTCATCCGCAACACAAACCACATCCGCAACACACACCTCATCCGCAACACACACCACATCCGCAACACACACCTCATCCGCAACACACACCATATCCGCAACACACACCTCATCCGCAACACAAACCTCATCCGCAACACACACCTCATCCGCAACACTCAGGTTTCTTCATCCTGCTTTTTACTACACTTCATCCTTCCTGCTGTAGCAAAGTTTCAAAGTAATATTCTGTGTGTGTGTGTGTGTTCAGGTTCTATGCTGCTGAAATCTGTATCGCTCTGAACTTCCTGCATGAGAAGGGCATCATTTACCGGGACCTGAAACTGGACAACGTTCTTCTGGACCAGGACGGTCACATCAAACTGACCGACTACGGCATGTGCAAGGTAACATGTTCACGTGATGAAACCGTCGGAGATTACGCCATTAACTAGGTGATAATATGTTAAAGACACATCATAGTGCACTGTTTTCGTAACTATATAACTTGATTCTTCAGTCTTTCTTTCATTCATTCATTTTCCCTCCTTTCATCCTGCATGTGTTGCCATGGTAACAGAATGAGAAGTTCATTCCAGACTTCTCTCTCCTCAGCTGCAGGTTCTAGCTCCTCCTGCGGGATTCCCGACATTCCCGCTCTGACTGTGAAGTAGTAAAAAGAGAATAATCGGTCTAGTGGGTTTTGCCCTGGGGCCCAGGGGTCTCCGTCCAGTGAGATGTGTCTGTTACAGCTCAGCTAGGAGATCACCAGGGGACATCTTTATAAGGTTATAACAGTCTTTGGCTTAACCAAGCTCAAACCCGCTATACAACTTATTTATAAAAGGTAACCCATTGCATTAAATAACAGCATCAATCAGAGTCCTTCACTGAATGCAAAGCATAGTCTTTTTTTAATATTTAGGAGGAAAAAGTGAGCAAAACATATCAGATAATTTCAAGCATTTACATGATACTTGCAACAAATCCCAAAACAAACAATCAATCAAACAAACAAACAAAAAAACCAACAAACAAACACAAAAAAACATATAGAGTCAAATCAGTCCAGTGCAGAGTATAATGAATGAAGATTTAAGAGTAAGCAAAGTTTTATCTGAATTCCATTGGAAATCCTTAAAGCACCCAGCATAACAGTCCATCGGAATCCATATGCCTGGTGTGTGGAACACCACATGAGCGTTTGTGGGAAAAGAAAATCTAAAACTTCCCCACAATCTTGGCATCAAGGACCATAACCACCAAAGAGTCAGTTGACACATGTTCCTCAACAGGTACTCATCAAGTTTGAGCACATGGCAAGGCCATGCTTCCCTCTGTACATGTTCTTTCTTTCTTCTACAACATGGTTGACTTAGCAACCCACTGCATTCTAGCACCCCTAGTGGTGAGGATAACAACACAACCTTCGCACAGCCCTATAACAGGCTTGTGACTGTTATAAGGTGCCCAATCCAACTCATCTGGCTCTTCTTGTCTTCATGGAGCAACTGCTCTACTCTGAGCTTCTTCTGGATTGTTGAGCTCCTCACCCTTTTAATGAAAGTAAACCCAGAAACCATGAAGAAACCTCACTCCTCCTGCCTGACCCTCAGTCTTATGGTCACTACTCAGAGCTCGTGGTCATCACTGAGGAATGGGACATAGATTGTCAGAGAGAGAACAGAGGATCTCTAAAATACCAGAGCTTTAACACTGAAGGAAGATCATGTCCACTGGGTCGAGAAGTTACTGAAACTGCTTCTTCATTTTCACACAACAACATGTCGAGCAGTGTACAGCACTCCTTCAGACATGTTCAGCTGAGCTCCTGATGTTTCATTGGTCTGGCAGAATGTTATTCCACACACCAGTGTTTTTCATGGCCTGTCCAGAGTCCATCCATGCATGAACACTTCACTTCTGTTTATTCTGCAGCTCTTCTGGCCTTCTCAGACCTCTCACCTGAATCAGGAGAGTCCTCCATGAGCATTACTCAAACTACTCCTTCTTTAAATTCTTGGCCTTCCTCACCATGGGTGTCTACAAGCCTGACCTGGAGTTACCACCATGATAGGCACCACTAGCCTTCCTTCCTTCCTGGGCTTTTACTGAATAATGGTCAGGACTGCGGAGTTGGACACTCTGTACATGGGAGAAGAAAGAGTTAAATTCCTGCCTTGCTTCAGAGAGATGTTCCCAAACATCCCCATACCAGGTCAGTACCAGGTGGTGATCAGGTCACAGTGCTTTATCCGATCCTCGATAAATCTGATAATACAATCTGAAATCTGATTATTGACCTTTGACCATTATGAGGATAGTGTATGTTGTTGGCAGTTTGTGGCTTGGACAGAAGTCTAATAACATTTCACCATGCAGGTTCAGGTCCAGGTTCTGATCCGGAAGGCCGTTCCTCCTATTCACAACCTTCTATGTATCTCCATCGCTCCCAGCCTGAGCACTAAAGTTGTCCCCAGGAGAACAATGAAGCAGGAGCAGATCTATCTTGAGCACCTAATCCACCTCTTCTGAAAAGCCATGCTCTGAACTGATATTTGAATTCTCTTTCCTGAAACTCACGGCAGCTGAATGTCACGGCAGCAGCCTGGAACTGGAAGTGTCTCACCTCAGGCTGGTTTCCTGTGGGAATTCCAGTGTAGAGGAAAGACACCACCAGGAGCCTGTACTGTGTGAAGATTTAAAGCAGTCTATAATCCAGTCCAGACCTTCACACCTCACACACACGAGCTCAGGCTCCTTTCCTGCTGGTGATGTCCCATGTTTCTATAGCCAGTTTCCATTTCAAAAGCCTTGTCCATCCAGGACTGGGAAGCATGTGATAAACACATGATAAACATGTGATAAACACGTGATAAAAACGTGATATAGACATGTAATGAGCTTTGATGAGCTTGACCAGGAACCCTTATCTGGACAGGTGCACTTCTTCTTTGTACCCTTCATGGGGGTTTCTAGAACTGCTCATTGTCTGACCACTCCCTGTAGGTCTGACCATTGAGCAGTTGGACCCAGTTGGGAGCATTAAACTCCTGGTGACCTCCATGTCCTGAGGTTCATCAAGATACACAAGGCCAAAATGCTAAACCAATAGAAATGGTTTTTACTTCCTTAATTTCCTGAAATTGTTTCTGAGAGTAATTAAAGGCTAGTGAGGTCTCGTTTCAGGAGGGGATCAGACCCGGGGATACAACCAGCACTTTTTGTGGAACGCCAAACTACATTGCTCCTGAAATCCTGCGAGGAGAAGATTACGGTATGAGATAAATATCTCAACACGAGCATGAAAGAAAACATGTCATTACCTTAAAGCACACAGTGTGCGGTCCATATACTGTCTGTATATATGTGTCTGAGTGTGTACGTATAAAGTTTATAGTACATGTCTCTGTCTCACTCTCTGTCTGTCTCTCCTCCTGTCTGTCTGTATCTCAGGGTTCAGTGTAGACTGGTGGGCTCTTGGGGTGTTGATGTTTGAGATGATGGCTGGTAGATCTCCATTTGATATTATGACCGACAATCCAGATATGAACACAGAAGAGTATCTCTTCCAGGGTGAGACACACACACACACACTCACACTATGCACTACATGTTTATATACCATACACTCTGTTGATTATTATTTAATAACTGGATGTCTGTAGTGTTTTTTACAGGAGGCCTGAATATGGAGAGTGAAATAAATATAGAGCATTAATCATTAATTAGCATTAAACATTAATTAGCATTAAGCATTAATTAACATTAAACATGAGGGTTAATGAGAAGAACAGGAAACTGTTACCTTGTAAGGAAAGTAGAGAGCTAAAAGAGGCAGAGATATCTGGAGTGTTTTGGCACGTGAGGAGAAAAATTCCTTCATCACATGCAAAAAGGCACACACACACACACACACATGCATGCACACATATACTACCCATGCTGACATGGTCATCTGCTGCTCTGTTTGTTGCCCCCCTTTCCCCAGCTGAGAAGGCAGCATGCTGTTTTACACACACACACACACACACACATACACACACACACACACACACACACACACCTTTGCCGCTTGCCTCTCCTCGTAGCCATAACCCTGACCCTCACATTCCCTGCTGCTGCTCTATACTTCTCCCATATGCTGCATTTGAGTACACACACACACACCTCTGTGTTCTAATCCTTCTAGCCAAAGATTATAAAGAGAGAGAGAGAGAGAGAGAATTGTATCTATAATCTAATAAGAGATAATAAAGAAGATGCTGAAATAGTTTATTCAGTACAGTAGTGATGTGTGTTAGAATCTCCTGAATCTACACAACTACAGGACTGACTCACTATTATTCATCTCTCTCTCTTTCCCTCTCTCTCTCTCTGCCCCCCCCCTCTCTCTCTCAGTGATTTTGGAGAAGCCGATCCGTATCCCTCGCTCGTTGTCAGTAAAAGCAGCGAGTGTGTTAAAAGGTTTCCTGAACAAGGTGAGAGAGCGGCCTGTCCTTCACACACTCCTGCTCTGTGTTCAGTTACAGATTAAACTTTATCTTTCTGCTGCATGTGTGTGTGTGTGTGTGTGTATGTGTGTGTGTGTATGTGTGTGTGTGTGTGTGTATGTGTGTGTGTGTATGTGTGTGGCTCATTATGGCTTTATAACACAGGTATAGAGTAATGTTGAAGGAGAGACTCAGGTGGAGCAGCTGGCTTCATGTATCTCCTAAATAATGTTGAAGGATGCAGTACGGTCTAAGATTGAATAGTGTGTGTGTGTGTGTGTGTAATGTCAGTTTGACTCTTCAGTGTTTCAGGTGTTTGTGATGTATTCACTCTGTAGAACTCAGGTGTTTATCTTCACGTTGTTTGTTCAGGATCCCAAGGAGCGACTGGGGTGCCAGGTTCAGACAGGGTTCACAGATATTAAATCTCACACGTTCTTCAGGAGCATCGACTGGGACCAGGTGAGAAAATTGGTGTGTGTGTGTGTGAGAGAGAGAGAGAGAGAGGATGTGTATTTGGTGATGCAATAAGAAAAGGACCATCTGTTCCCGTTTGTACAAATCAGCATGAAGCACATCACTGCAGGAGACATGTCCTCAAAACAGATATATAGAGAGAGAGAGAGAGAGAGAGAGAGAGAGGGAAAGAGACAGAGAGACAGAGAGTGTGAGAAAGAGGCAGAGAGAGACAGACAGACAGTTATTTCCTGAACTGTAATCTGATTGGTTACAGTGGTGGTGTTGTGTTTGGGGCGTGAACTCTGATCTGTTTTCTTTATTTGCTCTAATGATCAATGATGACATCTCTCTCTCTCTCTTCCTCTCTCTCCCTCTCTCTCTCTCTCTGTCTTCCTCTCTCTCCCACTGTCACTCTCTCTGCCCCCCATCTCTCTGTCTCTCTCTCTGTCCCCCCCCTCCCACCCCCAGTTGGAGCAGAAGCAGGTAACGCCTCCGTTTAAGCCTCAGATCACAGATGATTATGGATTAGAGAACTTCGACACACAGTTCACTAACGAACCTGTACAGCTCACACCGGATGATGAGTGAGACACACACACACACACACACAGACACACACACACACAGACACACACACACACAGACACACACACACAGACACACACACACACACACAGACACACACACAGACACACACACACACACACAGACACAAACACAGACACACACACACAGACACACACACACACAGACACAAACACAGACACACACACGCAGACACACACACAGACACACACACAGACACAAACACACACAGACACACACACACACACAGATACAAACACACACACACAGGCACACACAGACACACACACACAGACACACACACACACACACACAGGTAGTCGCAGGTATTCACAGGTACTCGCAGGTAATCACAGGTACTCACAGGTACTCGCAGGTAGTCGCAGGTACTCACAGGTACTCTCAGGTAGTCACAGGTACTCACAGGTACTCGCAGGTACTCATAGGTAATCGCAGGTACTCACAGGTACTCTCAGGTAATCGCAGGTAGTCGCAGGTACTTGCAGGTAGTCACAGGTACTCACAGGTAATCGCAGGTAATCACAGGTACTCGCAGGTAGTCACAGGTACTCACAGGTAATCGCAGGTAGTCGCAGGTACTCACAGGTAGTCGCAGGTAGTCACAGGTACTCACAGGTACTCGCAGGTGATCACAGGTACTCGCAGGTAGTCGCAGGTATTCACAGGTACTCGCAGGTAGTCACAGGTAATCGCAGGTACTCGCAGGTAGTCGCAGGTACTCACAGGTACTCTCAGGTAGTCGCAGGTACTCACAGGTACTCGCAGGTAGTCACAGGTACTCATAGGTAATCGCAGGTACTCACAGGTACTCACAGGTACTCTCAGGTAATCGCAGGTAGTCGCAGGTACTCACAGGTAATCGCAGGTAATCACAGGTACTCGCAGGTAGTCACAGGTACTCGCAGGTAGTCGCAGGTACTCACAGGTAATCGCAGGTAGTCGCAGGTACTCACAGGTAGTTGCAGGTAGTCACAGGTACTCGCAGGTACTCGCAGGTAATCACAGGTACTCGCAGGTAGTCGCAGGTATTCACAGGTACTCGCAGGTAGTCACAGGTACTCGCAGGTAGTCGCAGGTACTCACAGGTACTCTCAGGTAGTCGCAGGTACTCACAGGTACTCGCAGGTAGTCACAGGTACTCATAGGTAATCGCAGGTACTCACAGGTACTCACAGGTACTCTCAGGTAATCGCAGGTAGTCGCAGGTACTCGCAGGTAGTCACAGGTACTCACAGGTAATCGCAGGTAATCACAGGTACTCGCAGGTAGTCACAGGTAGTCGCAGGTACTCACAGGTAATCGCAGGTAGTCGCAGGTACTCACAGGTAGTCACAGGTACTCACAGGTAATCGCAGGTAATCACAGGTACTCGCAGGTAGTCACAGGTACTCGCAGGTAGTCGCAGGTACTCACAGGTACTCTCAGGTAGTCGCAGGTACTCACAGGTACTCTCAGGTAGTCACAGGTACTCTCAGGTACTCGCAGGTACTCATAGGTAATCGCAGGTACTCACAGGTACTCTCAGGTAATCGCAGGTAGTCGCAGGTACTCGCAGGTAGTCACAGGTACTCACAGGTAATCGCAGGTAATCACAGGTAATCGCAGGTAGTCGCAGGTACTCACAGGTAGTCGCAGGTAGTCACAGGTAATCGCAGGTAATCACAGGTACTCGCAGGTACTCGCAGGTAGTCGCAGGTAGTCACAGGTAATCGCAGGTAATCACAGGTACTCGCAGGTACTCGCAGGTAGTCGCAGGTACTCACAGGTACTCTCAGGTAATCGCAGGTAGTCGCAGGTACTCGCAGGTAGTCACAGGTACTCACAGGTAATCGCAGGTAATCACAGGTACTCGCAGGTAGTCACAGGTACTCGCAGGTAGTCGCAGGTACTCACAGGTAATCGCAGGTAGTCGCAGGTACTCACAGGTAGTCGCAGGTAGTCACAGGTACTCACAGGTACTCGCAGGTAATCACAGGTACTCACAGGTAGTCGCTGGTATTCACAGGTACTTGCAGGTAGTCACAGGTAATCGCAGGTACTCGCAGGTAGTCGCAGGTACTCACAGGTACTCTCAGGTAGTCGCAGGTACTCACAGGTACTCGCAGGTAGTCACAGGTACTCACAGGTACTCGCAGGTACTCATAGGTAATCGCAGGTACTCACAGGTACTCTCAGGTAATCGCAGGTAGTCGCAGGTACTCGCAGGTAGTCACAGGTACTCACAGGTAATCGCAGGTAATCACAGGTACTCGCAGGTAGTCACAGGCACTCGCAGGTAGTCGCAGGTACTCACAGGTAATCGCAGGTAGTCGCAGGTACTCACAGGTAGTCACAGGTACTCACAGGTAATCGCAGGTAATCACAGGTACTCGCAGGTAGTCACAGGTACTCGCAGGTAGTCGCAGGTACTCACAGGTAATCACAGGTAGTCGCAGGTACTCACAGGTAGTCACAGGTAGTCACAGGTACTCACAGGTACTCGCAGGTAATCACAGGTACTCGCAGGTAGTCGCAGGTATTCACAGGTACTCGCAGGTAGTCACAGGTAATCGCAGGTACTGGCAGGTAGTCGCAGGTACTCACAGGTACTCTCAGGTAGTTGCAGGTACTCACAGGTACTCTCAGGTAGTCACAGGTACTCACAGGTACTCGCAGGTACTCATAGGTAATCGCAGGTACTCACAGGTACTCTCAGGTAATCGCAGGTAGTCGCAGGTACTCGCAGGTAGTCACAGGTACTCACAGGTAATCGCAGGTAATCACAGGTACTCGCAGGTAGTCACAGGTACTCGCAGGTAGTCGCAGGTACTCACAGGTAATCGCAGGTAGTCGCAGGTACTCACAGGTAGTCGCAGGTAGTCACAGGTACTCACAGGTACTCGCAGGTAATCACAGGTACTTGCAGGTACTCGCAGGTAATCACAGGTACTCGCAGGTAGTCACAGGTAATCGCAGGTACTCGCAGGTAGTCGCAGGTACTCGCAGGTAATCGCAGGTACTCACAGGTAATCGCAGGTAGTCGCAGGTACTCACAGGTACTCGCAGGTAGTCGCAGGTACTCACAGGTACTCGCAGGCAGTCGCAGGTACTCACAGGTACTCGCAGGTAGTCGCAGGTACTCACAGGTACTTGCAGGTAGTCGCAGGTACTCACAGGTACTCACAGGTAGTCGCAGGTACTCACAGGTAATCGCAGGTACTCACAGGTAATCGCAGGTAGTCGCAGGTAGTCGCACGTAGTCACGGGTACTCACAGGTACTCGCAGGTAATTGCAGGTACTCATAGGTACTCACAGGTAGTCGTGGGTTCTCGTAGGTACTCAGAGATACTCACATGTACTTACAGGTACTTGCAGGTAGTCACGGGTACTCGCAGGTAGTTGCAGGTACTTACAGGTACTCACAGGTAATCGCAGGTAATCGCAGGTAGTCGCAGGTACTCGCAGGTAATCGCAGGTACTCACAGGTACTCACAGGTACTCGCAGGTAGTCGCGGGTACTCACAGATACTCGCAGGTACTCACAGGTACTCGCAGGTAATCGCAAGTACTTGCAGGTACTCGCAGGTAGTTGCAGGTACTCACAGGTACTCGCAGGTAATCGCAAGTACTTGCAGGTACTCGCAGGTAATCGCAGGTAATCGCAGGTACTCACAGGTAATCGCAGGTAGTCGCAGGTACTCACAGGTACTCGCAGGTAGTCGCAGGTACTCACAGGTACTCGCAGGCAGTCGCAGGTACTCACAGGTACTCGCAGGTAGTCGCAGGTACTTGCAGGTAGTCGCAGGTACTCACAGGTACTCGCAGGTAGTCGCAGGTACTCACAGGTAATCGCAGGTACTCACAGGTAATCGCAGGTAGTCGCAGGTAGTCGCACGTAGTCACGGGTACTCACAGGTACTCGCAGGTAATTGCAGGTACTCATAGGTACTCGCAGGTAGTCGCAGGTACTCACAGGTAATCACAGGTACTCACAGGTACTCCCAGGTAATCGCAGGTACTCACAGATACTCGCAGGTACTCGCAGGTAGTCGCAGGTACTCACAGGTACTCACAGGTACTCCCAGGTAATCGCAGGTACTCACAGATACTCGCAGGTACTCACAGGTAGTCACGGGTACTCACAGGTACTCACAGGTACTCGCAGGTAATCGCAGGTACTCACAGGTACTCACAGGTACTCGCAGGTACTCATCGGTACTCACAGGTACTCGCAGGTAATTGCAGGTAGTTGCAGGTAATCCCAGGTACTCACAGGTACTCGCAGGTACTTGCAGGTAATCCCAGGCACTCACAGGTACTTGCAGGTAGTCGTGGGTACTCACAGGTACTCGCAGGTAATCACAGGTACTCGTAGGTACTCGCAGGACCTGGTGCTACAGAAACATACAACAACAAGTTCAGCACAAAACAACACCACAGAGCTAGGACAGAAGTTTGTCTTAGCCACATAAAGTGCACAGTGTGCAGCTAGGTGCAAACAGAGCATAGACAAGACAGTGCAAAAGACAAAAAATACAAGAAAGACAACACAAAAGAACACAGGACACTTAGCGCCGAAAGGAAATAAAAGAACGTGTACTGGAATGTAAGTGAAATAAAATAGATAAAATGAAATGATGTAAAAAAAAGTATTGTGCAAAAATATTATGCAAAAATACACAGCAGCGGTTGAGGTAGTGCAAATAGAATAAACATAAATATAACTATAGCAGCGGATGACAGGTAGAGGTAGTGCAGTAAGTAATGAACAGTATAAATTATGTGTGTGTGTGTGTGTGTGCGTCCACACAGTCAAGAGAGAGTGTGTGTATCTGTGTGTGAGAGAGACAGAGAGTTAGTATACAGTTCAGTCCTGAGTGAGAGTGTGTGTGTGTGTGTGTGTGAGAGTGTAGAACAGTTCAGTCCTGAGTGAGAGTGAGAGTGTGTGTGTGTGTGTGTGTGAGAGTGTAGAACAGTTCAGTCCTGGGTGTTGAGGAGTCTGATGGCTTGAGGAAAGAAACTGTTACACAGTCTGGTTGTGAGGCCCGAATGCTCCGGTACCTCTTTCCAGATGGCAGGAGGGTGAAGAGTGTGTGTGAGGCGTGTGTGGGGTGTGTAAGAGTGTGTGTGAGGGGTTTGTGGGGTGTGTAAGAGTGTGTGTGAGGGGTGTGTGGGGTGTGTAAGAGTGTGTGTGAGGGGTGTGTGGGGTGTGTAAGAGTGTGTGTGAGGGGTGTGTGGGGTGTGTAAGAGTGTGTGTGAGGGGTGTGTGGGGTGTGTAAGAGTGTGTGTGAGGGGTGTGTGGGATCATCCACAATGCTGATGGCTTTGCGGATGCAGTGTGTGGTGTAAATGTCTATGATAGAGGGAAGAGAGACTCCGATGATCTTCTCAGCTGTCCTCACTATCCGCTGAAGGGTCTTGTGATCCGAGACGGTGCAGTTCCCAAACCAGGCAGTGATGCAACTGCTCAGGACGCTCTCGATGGTCCCTCTGTAGAACACAGTCAGGATGGGGGAGGGAGATGGGCTTTCCTCAGCCTCCTCAGGAAGTAGAGCCCAGAGCTGCTGGGCTTTCTTGGTGATGGAGCTGGTGTTGAGTGACCAGGTGAAGTTCTCCGCCAGATGAACACCAAGGAATTTGATGCTCTTGACGATCTCCACCGAGGATCCGTCGATGGACAGCAGAGAATGGTCACTCTGTGCTCTCCTGAAGTCAACAACCATCTCTTTGGTCTTGTCGACGTTCAGGGAGAGGTTGTTGGCTCTGCACCAGGCTGTTAGATGTTGCACCTCCTCTCTGTATGCTGACTCGTCGTTCTTGCTGATGAGACCCACCACGGTCGTGTCATCGGAGAACTTGATGATGTGGTTGGAGATGTGCATTGCTGCACAGTCGTGAGTCAGCAGAGTGAACAGCAATGGACTGAGCACACAGCCATGAGGAGCTCCAGTGCTCAGTGTGGTGGTGCTGGAGATACTGCTCCCGATCCGGACTGACTGAGGTCTCCCAGTCAGGAAATCCAGGATCCAGTTGCAGAGAGAGGTATTCAGGCCCAGGAGACTCAGCTTCTCAATCAGCTGCTGAGGGATGATTGTGTTGAATGCTGAACTGAAATCTATGAACAGCATTCAAACGTAGGAGTCCTTACAGTCCAGGTGTGTGAGGGCCAGATGGAGGGTTGTGGTGATGGCGTCGTCCGTGGAACGGTTAGGACGATACGCAAACTGCAAGGGGTCCAGTGAGGGTGGTAGCTGTGACTTGATGTGCCTCATGACGAGCCTCTCGAAGCATTTCATCACGATTGGTGTGAGTGTGATGGGACGGTAGTCATTGAGGCAGGAAACCGTGGACTTCTTTGGCACAGGGACGATGGTCGTTGTCTTGAGGCACGTAGGGATGATGGAGCTGCTCAGCGAGATGTTCTGCTCTGCACACTCCCTGAGAACTCTGCCAGGAATGTTGTCTGGTCCAGCAGACTTCCGTGGGTTAACTCTGCATAGAGTTCTCCTCACGTCAGCTGTGGTGAGACAGAGCACTGGGTCATTAGGAGGAGGGATGGTCTTCCTCGCTGTTGTGTTGTTCTGTGCCTCAAACTGAGCGTAGAAGTCGTTCAGAGCATCTGGAAGGGAGGCATCACTGTCACAGGCAGGTGCAGTTGTCCTGTAGTTGGTGATCGCCTGAATGCCCTGCCACATGCGCCGGGAGTCTCTGCTGTTCTGGAAGTGGCCGTGGATTCTCTGGGCGTGTGCACGCTTCGCCTCTCTGATGGCTCGGGACAGTTTGGCCCTTGCAATTTTTAAGGCCACCCTGTTCCCTGATCTGAAGGCAGAGTCTCTCGACTTCAGGAGAGCACGCACTTTCGCAGTCATCCACGGCTTCTGGTTGGAGCGTGTTGTGATGGTCGTGGAGATGGTCACGTCATCGATGCATTTCCCGATGTAGCTGGTCACTGATGCCGTGTATTCCTCCAAGTCAATAGAGTCGCCGTTGGTTGCAGCCTCCCTAAACATGTCCCAGTCAGTGCACTCAAAACAGTCCTGAAGAGCAGAGATGGCTCCTGCTGGCCAGGTTTTAACCTGTTTCAGAACAGGTTTAGAGCGGTCTGACGAGTGGTCTGTATGCTGGAATCAACATAACAGAGATGTGGTCTGAGTAGCCGAGGTGGGGGTGGGGCTCCGCACGATACGCGCCGGGAATGTTTGAGTAAACAAGATCCAGCGTGTTCACCCCTCTCGTAGCAAAGTCCACATACTGATGGAATTTAGGGAGCACTGTTCTGAGATTTACATGATTGAAATCTCCGGCAATGATAAACAGTCCGTCGGGGTGAGCATTCTGCAGCTCGCTAATAGCTCCGTACAGCTCACACAGAGCCTCCTTAGCATTAGCGCTGGGGGGAATGTACACTCCGATAATGAGAGTAATGGTGAATTCCACTCTGATAATGAGAGAAATGGTGAATAAAATGGTCTGCATCTAACAGTCACAAACTCCACTACCGATGAGCAGTAGTTAGACACAAGCACAGAGTCCTTACACCATTCCGTGTTGATGTAAACACACACGCCACCACCGCGAGTCTTACCGCACAGAGCTGCATTCCTGTCGACACGAAACACGGTTAGCCCAGCTAGCTGAATGGTGGCGTCCGGAACTCTGTCGCTGAGCCACGTCTCCGTGAAAACAAAGACGCAGCAGTCTCTGAACTCACGCCGTGTAGTTCGCTGGAGTCGGATGTAGTCCAGTTTATTATCCAGTGAGCAGACGTTGGACAAGATGATGGAAGGGAGTGCCAGGCCGGCTAGGATTGGTTGTTAGCCTAGCATGGACACCCGCCCGTTTACCGCGCTTCCTCTTCCTCGAACACCGCTTGCGACGTCCTCTCTCCCGGCCACCGGCATCAGGCGACGCCGATGACTGAAGGCCTGGACTTCGCAGCAAGCCGAGTTCGCGAATTTTGCAGAGTACCTCATCATGCAAGTTAGTAACTGCATGATTTCTGTACTGTAATATCGTCTGGCGGTCGTATACATGAACACCACTGTCTTTGGCGTCCATGCACTTTTAATTTCGCGCTAAAACAAAAAGAAAGCACCATTTTGGTTCCGGAGTGGCCGCTGCGTGCTACTGCCGCGCTGCCATCTTGGACAGAAAGTATCTGATATGTGTTCATTCAGAGAGTTTCTTACTTTCCATATGACATCATCAATCTCAACCAGAGAATCCATTTCCTTCTTTCAGTTGGGTATGTGAGACAAACACACACTCTGTAACACCCACACAGTAACACACTCTGTAACAGACACACACACTCTATAACACACACTCTGTAACACACACACAATCTATAACACACTCTGTAACACACAGTAACTCACTCTGTAACACATACACTCTGTAACACATACACACACACACAGTAACACACTCTGTAACACACACACACACAGTAACACACACACTAACACACACAGTAACACACTCTGTAACACACACACACACACACAGTAACACACTCTGTAACACACACACACACACACACAGTAACACACTCTGTAACACACACAAACACACACAGTAACACACTCTGTAACACACACAAACACACACAGTAACACACACAGTAACACACTCTGTAACACACACATACTGTAAAACCAGTGGTGGGCCGTGTGTTTCACACCTAGGCCTTCACCGGTGTCCTTCCTGAATTAATCCACCTCTATACCATCATTATGATGCCACGGCAATAGATACGAATCAGCCCGCCTTGAAAATGTATTTGTAAGGATGTCCGCAACCAAATCAATTTCTTCTCCTCTGTCAGCCATTGTGAATTAAAATATATATATTTTATTTAGTTTGTGCGGTTTGCTGCCTCTGACTACTCCAATTATTCAATCAGAGGACGGGAAATTGCTGACGTAATCATACACCTGCTAGATGGCCCCAGTGACGCCAACTCGAAATCTGATTGGTTAATGGAACAGTTTCATTGCCACTTATTTTAAGCTCCGGGCGCCTGCACTATTGATTCTGAAGGCCTTAAGGCAGATTTCTTTCACCCTGGCGACACATGATGTCATCCACTGTCTGAAATATGATTGGATAAATACTCTTATCATAAATATACACTACTGGAAGCAGCGCAACCGAGAGAAAAGCTATGAAATGTAGAGAATAGACTAACACACACAGTAACACTGTAACACACACACTCAGTAACACACACAGTAACACACACACAGTAACACACACTCTCTGTAACACACTCTGAACACACACACAGTAACACACTCTTTAAGACACACATTCTGTAACACACACTCTCTGTAACCTACAGTGTTTTAGATGGATTCAGAGTGATTTAGAGTGATTCAGATTCAGAGTGATTCAGATTCAGAGTGATTCAGAATGATTTAGATTCAGAGTGATTTAGAGTGATTCAGATTCAGAGTGATTCAGAATGATTTAGATTCAGAGTGATTCAGAGTGATTCCACTGTAGAGAGAATCTCATCAGTGTGTTGTGTGTGTGTGTTTTCCTCCTCAGGGATGTGATAAAGAGAATAGACCAGTCCGAGTTTGAGGGCTTTGAGTACATCAACCCCCTGCTGCTCTCCTCTGAGGAAACAGTATGAGGGAGGAACCGGAGCCAGCGGTTCTATCCACTGGCCCGCGGCTCTGAGCCAGACACACAGCTTCCGTTCTGACCATCTGAATTCAGCTAGCGAGAGAGAAAGAACTCCGTAAAAACACAGAAAACTTCTCACCACTCAGACTCGTCTCCTCATCTCACACCCTCTCAGACTCCTCTGAAGTTCTTCTGGAAGAAAGAAAACGAAAGGAAAAGAGAACTGGAGAAAGTTTTACACTGAAACTCAAAACCCGGTTCCCTTCAAAATCATTCGAATTGTCTTCCTCCTTCCCATCATCCTCTCTGATTTTCTTGGTTTTTGTGCCTGCACTCGTCACAGACTTCATTTCCCAGAATCCCCTGCTACAGACTATGGTTCTACTGGAGAACTTAACGTGCACTTCTTCTTCTTCTTCTTGTATTTGTTGTTTTTAACTGAAGCTCAGATGTTGGCATGTGCCGATGTTCAGGTTTATAATATGGGTTTATGAAGACAAGGCGTCTCTTCCGCGTCAATCCCAATCCCATAATTCACTTCATTAGACGAGAGAATGTGTGAAACTCCTCACCGGTCATTCGATGTGACTGTGGTCATTAATCTGAAAGAGTTTGTGGTGTGAAGCGAGAGGAAACGGCGGGGATATAGAGCCGGAATCTCGGCACATGCTCACTCCCAACACGAATGTTCAATTAAACACAACCTTTAATTAAAAAGAAAAGTTTAATTGTAATTTATGTCTGTTTTTTTATGTTCAATGCCTTTTTTCAACAATCAGTGATTTCTTCAAACTTTCTCACAAATCAGCAGATAAAGTGTTAAAAAAAGTAAGAGAAAGTGGCTGAAAGATGGAACCAGAGTCCTGATGAAACATCTAAACATCTTCTGATTGAAATCTGAGTTTAATAAAGACCTGAGCCTCAAAACTGTCCAGAATCCTACTGAAATAATCCTGAACACAGGGGGCAGAGTTTATCTGAAACAGGGGCATGTCTCACTTACACTCAGTCCTGATCTTTTACTTAAACACATTCGATTTCAATGAGCCGAGGCACAGTAGTCCTGCCCCTTCCTCCACACAGGCTAGTTTGCTGCTGCCGGGTGTAGATGCTGTGAAGCTGCGATGCTAATGCTAACATGAAATGAAAGTCTGTCTTCCGAAATCTCCTCATCGTCTATCAGACGTGAAAAACACACTAACCGATAGGAAAAGGTAGGTAGTGTGTGAATGGAATTCTTCCCTCTGATTGGACAAGACATCTGTCACTCAGGATATACAGGAAGTAGGAAATTGTGTATCTAACTTTATTTCTTGTACACGTGTGGAGTTCTGCCTTCACTTTAAACTATTTATTAAAATTATTTTATTAAAATATATTTATTAAAATATTATTTATTAAAATATTGTTAATATAATAACAACAACAAAACACACACACACATTAATGAAGACACAGTACAGTTCAGGGTCACTCACTGATTTGTTTCCTGAATAATAAAAATGAAGGAGAAACATTATTATTATTATTATTTCAGGAAAATGTTTTATCATCTTCGCTTTGTTCCACGTGGAGGTGGAGCTTAGTGCCGAACTCCTCCCCCGATAGGAAAAGAGCTCACTGATTACATCTGCTCTGTGTGAGGAAATGCTAGCGGTGCTAATAGGATTTAGTGCTGTGTGTGTGTTAGGAAGGAGGTGGGAGAAAGAGAGGGACAGAGAGAGGGGGACAGAGGGGGGAGATGGAGGGGCGGGGGAGAGGGGGGGGATGAGAGCAATTAGTAGTGTATAAATGAGAGATAATGAGCTGATGATTTAGCATGTTGCTAACGAAGCACATATTTCAGGATGGCTATCTAATGGAATAAAACAAGACACAAATAAATAAACAAACAAATGATAACGTTGATGTTGAGTGGGTCATGTGCTGATCTTATTTATAACTGCAGTTTGTCATTGTCATGCTTACATTTAGCTAGCTAACATAACTCTATGGTAAAGGCTAGCTTTGAGGAGTGAGCTTTTTGACACTTTAAAGGCGTGTTACCATAGCTAGGCTAGTTTTGCTAACCAGTGTATGTCTGCTACAAGTGTGATCCATTTCTGTTTAAGATGTTCTGAGATGCTAATAACTTTAAGAATTTAAAGTAGGAAGACTCTGACGGCTAAAGCACTAACCAGAAAGAGCAGTGATGTGACGTCATCACCGCTACACAAAACCAGCTAGCATTTGTAGCAGACACAATGCTGACTAGCATCGCTACCTTGCTAAGTGGTGTATGCTAGCTGTGGAATAGAGCTAGTCATTGTTTAGTTGTGAATAAGGCTTAGCAAAATTTAGCAAAACTAGCCTAGCCTCGTTATCTGTCCATTTTTTGCTGAGGAAAATAAAGCTATATTTCTAAAAGGAGCGAGTCTTTAAATAACTCCACACACACACACAAACACACACACACACAATTCAGAATGTTTTATTTTCTGCAGTTTTATTTTTCTTGATATATAAAAACTCATCTCCATCTTCATCACCATCTCCATCAATTCAATTCAATTCAGTTTATTTTGTATAGCGCCTTTTACAATGAACATTGTCTCAAAGCAGCTTTACAAAAGAAGAAAACAGAGAAAGGGGAGGAGAAAATGAAAAATAATAATAAAAAATAAAAAATAACTAATTAACTAGAAATAAGAATAAATTATTAAATTCTATAGTTAGACTATTTTATTTTATCCCTATCATCATCACCATCTCCATCATCATCACCATCTTCATCATGATCATCTTTATCACCATCTCCATCATCATCATCTTCATGCTCTGAGCTCTGAGAGATGATGATCTGGTGATGAAATTGAAGAGAATTCAGTGGATTTTTATTCTGGATCAATTCCACAGCACTCCTCACAGAACCTCCCTGAGAACTCTGAAGTGAAATCTCTGAAGTTCTCAGCAGCTCCTTTCTTCATGATTCCTTCAGCAGCAGAATCCTTCCTCTCTGTAGTTTCTTTAATAAATGGTTCTGATTAAAGATGACGGAGTGTAAAGGAGGCGAGACGCGAGCCTGCATTTGGTCTGATGATGATGATGATGATGATAAAGAAGCTGAAGATGATGAAGACAGAGATGGTGATGATGAAGATGGAGATGGTGATAATGAAGATGATGGTGATGAAGATGGAGATGATGATTAAGATGGAGATGGTGATAAAGATGATGATGAAGATGGTAATGGAGATGATGATGATGAAGTGAAGTGTAGATGTGGAGTGTACCGGACGCTCGGAGCCGCTGCTGCGTGCTGATTGGTGGGTTTGGGTATAGTGAGTTCTCAGGGTTCAGGAGACTGAGTGACCGGTCACTCAGACCTGCAGCCGTGTCACTGATTCTCTGGTTCTTCTTCTTGAGGATTTTATCTTCAGCAGTAAACATCTCTGTGGAGAACTCTGAGAAATTAACATCACAACACAAGCTGCAGATTTATTCTCTTCTCTTTAAGAATATTTTAATCTTCACTGGTCATGTTAGAGATGAAGCAGATGTCCAGCAGGCCATGGGATCATGATGATGATCACCACACCACGTCTACATTCATCTCTGATAAACACTGGGCGAGATGACCATCACACTCCAACTGAGAGAACCTGAAACACACACACACACAGTTTGTCACGCTCCAGAAGGTGCTAACCCATATAAATGGCCGTTGTTAGCAGTGTTAGCATTGCCCAGTCACACATCAGTGCCACTCAGAGTTATGCTTAGCATACGCTAATGGATCTAATGTTATAATATCTAATAATGTTATTACTAGCCATGCTAACATCCACTGGAACTGGTATCAATGTAAATAATGAGAAATGACACCATGCTAATCATTAGCCTTCATTCATGATTAGCAGAGTTAGCATTAGGAGTAAATGAGAGCATGCTAATTCATGTAGCATGCTGCAGGTTAGCATGCCTGGCATGAGCTGGTATCAGTGTACATCGTTAGCAGTCTTAGCGTTTTATTAGCTGGTGTGTTACTGGGATGTAAAAGCATCTCACCCCATAGGAAACGGCACCAGACACATGGGACAGCATTCCAGTCTTGACACGTCTGATCCTGATCCTCTTCTCGGAATTCCAGCTTCATGATGGGTTTCAGGTTCCAATCCAGATTTTGTTCCTGATCCAGACGGCGCTCTAGAGTTTATTAGGGAAGCGTCTGATGATCCGGGCCCCGCTTCCCTCTTGCGCTCTGGTCCGGAATCTCCACTTCCAGATAAGGATTTTTTGGCAGCGGCTCTGTTCTCATCCTGCTCACACTCACTTCCGTCCGGTCCCTCGTCCCCTTCCCTGAGGGAGTCCAGCACTACGTGGACTGAGATGTGTCCGGATCGGGCATGTGGGTGGGGAGAGGACACGGGAGCGGATGGGAGAGGAACGGAGAGAGCTAGCACGCTAGGAAAGGGAAGAACCTCTTCATCCAGTCGGCACCAGCGCTGCTCCTCGGAACGGTTCTCCTCGATCTGAAAAACACACAGATTCATTTCATTTTATTTACCTTACCAAATATATATGTAAAAAATACATACATGCACACCAATATAAATATAAATATATATATGTGTGTGTGTGTGTGCTGTTTTCTTAGAAATGGAAACTTCAATACAGAAAGCTGTAAGAAATTCTGAAAGTTCTGCTCACGCACATCCTGCACTTCAACTTTTGTGTGTGTGTGTTCCACTGAATAATGCATCCTCTGCTCATTAGCTGTCCATCTCTCTGTGAATTGGAGTGCGATGTCTCTGGAGTTTAAACCTGCCAAACCAGCACTAAACCCACTTGGCGCCGTCCATCACCCTGTTTCCATGGACACCGCCGCCAAAACCTTCCCATCATCCTCACACACTGCGCTGCGCTTCACACTAATTGGCAGCCACTCTGACAGCGAGTGTGTGAAGCCCGTGTTTCCTCGGGGGAGAAACTCGGCGCTGCTGGGGATGACATGCCGAGCCACGGATGGAATAAATAAATAAGTAAATAAATAAATAAATAAGATGAAATAAAATCTCAGATGCTGAGATCAGCTCGACTCTCACACACACAACATCAGCTTCATGTGTCAGTAATCTGGACATAGTCAGACACACACACACACACTAAATTGTCCTGTTTGCACGCACATGCCACTTTACATTTATATATATTTATATTAATCCTGTTTACATGTGTCGCTTTAATATCTGCAGTCACCGTATACACTGTTCATTGCACAAAGTCGGTCTATATGTTGTTTGTCTGCACTGTCTTGTCTTGTCTTGTCTTGTCTTGTCTTCCTGTGCACTTCTGTTGTATGTCTAGTTCTTAAAGACTGCACCTTAAGTATAGTTTAATTTTTTAGTTTAATTTTAATTTCTAAATTATAGTTTAATTTTTTTTATCTCCATGTTATAGCTCTATGTTTGTCTGCGTCTCTGTACTTTGTCTGTGTTCCGTGTAGCACCTCTGGTCTAGGAGGAACGTTGTTTCACTTCACTGTGTACTGCATCTGATATATATGGTGGAAGTGACAATAAAGCTTCTTTGACTTTGACTTTAATCACATGACTCACGTGTGAAACATACAGGTGGGGGTTTAAACCATCCTATATTTCACTTGCAGAGACTTTCTGTGATTTTCATACATTTTTGTCACGTGATTAGTCACGTGATGTCACACAGTTCCATCTGAAGAACCTTGATCTGATGTTAGATGTGGAATAAGGAGTGAAGATGGAAGAAGTGGTCATGTGTCTTTGTTATGAATGAAGTAACTCCACCCCCATGGTGAGACGATCCAATCAGATTTCCACACTGACCTCTTGTTTAAACATGATCAATAAACAGGATTTTCTCAGCAGGTGAGGAGTTAATTCTGTTATTAATTCGTACCGTAGACAGTGGAGGTAGATGAGGAACACAGAGCGCTGTGTCCAGAGCTGTGTCCAAACACTGTGGACATAAAGCCTGCAGAGTGTCCATCCAGAGCTTCTCCACATCACAGAGATCAGAGGAGATCCAGCATGAAGATCCTTCACCTGAAGGAGAACTACACACACGTATCCAGCAGGTGATTAGACGGATGTGCGTCATCACTAATCCCCACACATACTAACAATAATTACAGTCATGATTTCTTTCTATCCTACAGATAAACTCATTAATGCATGTAGACTTATTAAACACACATATTTTCTGCTGTAATTTCTCAGCTGTAATGTATTCACACACTAGGTTTGGATTAGAACTGCTTATTTTAATGATTATATTCGGGAAGTTTCGACACTGCCCTACCCTTCAAATCGTCTGTGCAGCGGTGCGTCCGGAATGCGCAGACTCTCATTTTGCTCTCTAATCCTAAACTGTTGTTCAGATCTTATGTCCTCCACCGCAGTTTTTCTTCTTTTGAGTTTGGACATAGTTTTTTATTTAATTATAAGCATTTGTTTTTCAGAAAAACTCAGAGAGGCTCCATGTGCCGCAGAATTTAAACTACTTCCGCTTAACCGGCGAGAAGAAAAATGTTTTTCCGCCTCAGTACTGCGTAAATAATGCGCAGCCTCAGTCAAGCAGTCGATTTGATTTTTCTATCTATCTATCTATCTATCTATCTATCTATCTATCTATCTATCTATCTATCTATCTACAATGGCCAAACGGGTTAAACGATATGAAACCTTTAATACTTAACGCATTAATTAAAAGGTATTCCAGTGAGCCTGACTGAAACACACCGAGAGAGAGAGAGAGAGAGAGAGAGAGAGAGAGAGAGAGATATGTCTTTATAGCCTGATGATGGAACCCATAAGGAGGAAAAATATGGAAAACAAAGAGGAAAAGAAAGCATAAAGAGGGCGGTCACCCCTAAAATAACCTCGGCCCTGAACCCTGGAGAGGATGAGACATGATTTGGAAAAGCTCTGAAACGATGAATGAGAAATCCAGAGGAGAGAGAGAGAGTACAATAACAGTTCAGAGAGAAAGAGAGAGAGAGAGAAAGAGAGAGAGTACAATAACAGTTCAGAGAGAGAGAGAGAGAGAGAAAGAGAGAGAGTACAATAACAGTTCAGAGAGAGAGAGAGAGTACAATAACAGTGCAGAGAGAGAGGGAGGGGGGTGGGTAGAGAGATGGATGGATGGAGACATGGAGAATGGGTCCAGGAAAGAACGCTTATGTCATTAGGACTGTTGTTCTCTGTCACCATGGTTACAGGATGGGAGGATGTAAAAATAGCAGGCACTAAACACGCTCCCAAAAAGCAGGCTGAGAAGAAGAGAGTGAAAAGAAGACAGGAGGAAAGGGAACAAGACATTTTATACCCAATCATCCAAATAATTTCAAATGTTTCTAGAAATAAATGAGAAAGAACCCCAAGTCTTTAGCGGAGTTTGTAAAAGCTTTCTCAGCTCAGTCACTAAGCACTCAGTCACTCAACACTCAGTACCTCAGCACTCAGTCACTCTGCACCCAGTCACTAAGCACTCAGTCACTAAGCACTCAGTCACTAAGCACTCAGTCACTAAGCACTCAGTCACTAAGCACTCAGTCACTCAACACTAAGTCACTCAGCACTCAGTCACTCAGCACTCAGTCACTAAGCACTCAGTACCTCAGCACTCAGTCACTCAGCACTCAGTCACTTAGCACTCAGTCACTAAGCACTCAGTACCTCAGCACTCAGTCACTCAACACTCAGTACCTCAGCACTCAGTCACTCAAGACTCAGTCACTTAGCACTCAGTCACTAAGCACTCAGTACCTCAGCACTCAGTCACTCAGCACTCAGTACCTCAGCACTCAGTACCACAGCACTCAGTACCACAGCACTCAGTCACTCAGTACCTCAGCACTCAGTACCTCAGCACTCAGTCACTAAGCACTCAGTACCTCAGCACTCACTCAGCACTCAGTACCTCAACACTCAGTCACTCAGCACTCAGTCACTCAGCACTCAGTAACTCAGCACTCAGTACCTCAACACTCAGTCACTCAGCACTCAGTCACTAAGCACTCAGTACCTCAGCACTCAGTCACTCAGCAATCAGTCACTTAGCACTCAGTCACTCAGCACTCAGTACCTCAGCACGCAGTCACTCAGCACTCAGTCACTTAGCACTCAGTACCTCAGCACTCAGTCACTCAAGACTCAGTACCTCAGCACTCAGTACCTCAGCACTCAGTCACTTAGCACTCAGTCACTCAGCACTCAGTACCTCAGCACTCAGTCACTCAGCACTCAGTCACTAAGCACTCAGTACCTCAGCACTCAGTCACTCAACACTCAGTACCTCAGCACTCAGTACCACAGCACTCAGTACCTCAGCACTCAGTCACTCAAGACTCAGTACCTCAGCACTCAGTACCACAGCACTCAGTACCTCAGCACTCAGTCACTCAGCACTCAGTCACTTAGCACTCAGTCACTAAGCACTCAGTACCTCAGCACTCAGTCACTCAACACTCAGTACCTCAGCACTCAGTCACTCAGCACTCAGTACCTCAGCACTCAGTACCACAGCACTCAGTACCACAGCACTCAGTCACTCAGCACTCAGTACCTCAGCACTCAGTACCTCAGCACTCAGTCACTAAGCACTCAGTACCTCAGCACTCACTCAGCACTCAGTACCTCAACACTCAGTCACTCAGCACTCAGTCACTCAGCACTCAGTAACTCAGCACTCAGTACCTCAACACTCAGTCACTCAGCACTCAGTCACTTAGCACTCAGTCACTAAGCACTCAGTACCTCAGCACTCAGTCACTCAAGACTCAGTACCTCAGCACTCAGTACCTCAGCACTCAGTCACTCAGCACTCAGTCACTTAGCACTCAGTCACTAAGCACTCAGTACCTCAGCACTCAGTCACTCAACACTCAGTACCTCAGCACTCAGTCACTCAAGACTCAGTACCTGTCACTCAGTCACTCAGCACTCAGTCACTCAGCACTCAACACTCAGTCACTCAGCACTCAGTCACTCAGTCACTCAACACTCAGTACCTCAGCACTCAGTCACTAAGCACTCAGTATCTGTCACTCAGTACCTCAGCACTCAGCACTCAGTCACTCAGTCACTCAGCAGTCAGTCACTCAACACTCAGTCACTCAGTCACTCAACACTCAGTCACTAAGCACTCAGTCACTCAACACTCAGTACCTCAGCACTCAGTCACTCAGTACCTCAGCACTCAGTCACCCAGCACTCAGTACCTCAGCACTCAGTCACCCAGTCACTCAACACTCAGTCACTCAGCACTCAGTCACTCAGCACTCAGTACCTCAGCACTCAGTCACTCAACACTCAGTCACTCAGTCACTCAGCACTCAGTCACTCAGCACTCAGTCACTCAGCACTCAGTCACTCAGCACTCAGTAACTCAGCACTCAGTACCTCAGCACTCAGTACCTCAGCACTCAGTCATTCAACACTCAGTACCTCAGCACGCAGTAACTCAGCACTAAGTCACTCAGCACTCAGTCACTCAACACTCAGTACCTGTCACTCAGTCACTCAGCACTCAGTCACTCAGCACTCAACACTCAGTCACTCAGCACTCAGTCACTCAGTCACTCAACACTCAGTACCTCAGCACTCAGTCACTAAGCACTCAGTATCTGTCACTCAGTACCTCAGCACTCAGCACTCAGTCACTCAGTCACTCAGCAGTCAGTCACTCAACACTCAGTCACTCAGTCACTAAGCACTCAGTAACTCAGCACTCAGTCACTCAGCACTCAGTACCTCAGCACTCAGTCACTAAGCACTCAGTCACTCAGCACTCAGTCACTCAGCACTCAGTACCTCAGCACTCAGTACCTCAGTACTCAGTCACTCAACACTCAGTACCTCAGCACTCAGTCACTCAACACTCAGTCACTCAGCACTCAGTACCTCATCACTCAGTACCTCAGCACTCAGTCACTCAGCACTCAGTACCTCAGCACTCAGTACCTCAGTCACTCAGCACTCAGTCACTCAGCACTCAGTACCTCAGCACTCAGTACCTCAGTCACTCAGCACTCAGTCACTCAGTACTCAGTACCTCAGCACTCAGTACCTCAGTCACTCAGCACTCAGTCACTCAGCACTCAGTACCTCAGCACTCAGTACCTCAGTCACTCAGCACTCAGTACCTCAGCACTCAGTCACTCAGCACTCACTCAACACTCAGTACCTCAGCACTCAGTCACTCAACACTCAGCACTCAGTCACTAAGCACTCAGTGACTCAGCACTCAGTCACTCATCACTCAGTACCTCAGCACTCAGTCACTAAGCACTCAGTCACTCAGCACTCAGTCACTAAGCACTCAGTCACTAAGCACTCAGTCACTAAGCACTCAGTCACTCAGCACTCAGTCACTCAGCACTCAGTCACTAAGCACTCAGTACCTCAGCACTCAGTACCTCAGCACTCAGTACCTCAGCACTCAGTCACTCAGCACTCAGTCACTCAGCACTCAACACTCAGTCACTCAGCACTCAGTCACTCAGCACTCAGTCACTCAACACTAAGTCACTCAGAACTCAGTCACTCAGTACTCAGTCACTCAGCACTCAGTACCTCAGCCATCAGTCACTCAACACTCAGTACCTGTCACTCAGTCACTCAGCACTCAGTCACTCAGCACTCAACACTCAGTCACTCAGCACTCAGTCACTCAGTCACTCAACACTCAGTACCTCAGCACTCAGTCACTAAGCACTCAGTATCTGTCACTCAGTACCTCAGCACTCAGCACTCAGTCACTCAGTCACTCAGCAGTCAGTCACTCAACACTCAGTCACTCAGTCACTAAGCACTCAGTAACTCAGCACTCAGTCACTAAGCACTCAGTCACTCAGCACTCAGTACCTCAGTACTCAGTCACTCAACACTCAGTACCTCAGCACTCAGTCACTCAACACTCAGTCACTCAGCACTCAGTACCTCATCACTCAGTACCTCAGCACTCAGTCACTCAGCACTCAGTACCTCAGCACTCAGTACCTCAGTCACTCAGCACTCAGTCACTCAGCACTCAGTCACTCAGCACTCAGTACCTCAGCACTCAGTACCTCAGTCACTCAGCACTCAGTCACTCAGCACTCAGTACCTCAGCACTCAGTACCTCAGTCACTCAGCACTCAGTACCTCAGCACTCAGTCACTCAGCACTCACTCAGCACTCAGTACCTCAGCACTCAGTCACTAAGCACTCAGTCACTAAGCACTCAACACTCAGCACTCAGTCACTAAGCACTCAGTGACTCAGCACTCAGTCACTCATCACTCAGTACCTCAGCACTCAGTCACTAAGCACTCAGTCACTCAGCACTCAGTCACGAAGCACTCAGTCACTAAGCACTCAGTCACTAAGCACTCAGTCACTAAGCACTCAGTCACTCAGCACTCAGTCACTCAGCACTCAGTCACTAAGCACTCAGTACCTCAGCACTCAGTACCTCAGCACTCAGTCACTCAGCACTCAGTCACTCAGCACTCAGTACCTCAGCACTCAACACTCAGTCACTCAGCACTCAGTCACTCAGCACTCAGTCACTCAACACTAAGTCACTCAGAACTCAGTCACTCAGCACTCAGTCACTCAACACTCAGTACCTCAGCACTCAGTCACTCAACACTCAGTCACTCAGCACTCACTCAACACTCAGTCACTAAGCACACAGTCACTCAGCACTCAGTCACTTAGCACTCAGTCACTAAGCACTCAGTACCTCAGCACTCACTCAACACTCAGTACCTCAACACTCAGTACCTCTGCACTCAGTACCTCAGCACTCAGTACCTCAGCACTCAGTACCTCAGCACTCAGTACCTCAGCACTCAGTCACTAAGCACTCAGTACCTCAGCACTCAGTCACTAAGCAGTCAGTCACTCAGCACTCAGTACCTCAGCCATCAGTCACTCAACACTCAGTACCTCAGCACTCAGTCACTCAGCACTCAGTCACTCAACACTCAGTCACTAAGCACTCAGTCACTCAACACTCAGTACCTCAGCACTCAGTCACCCAGCACTCAGTACCTCAGCACTCAGTCACCCAGTCACTGAACACTCAGTCACTCAACACTCAATCACTCAGCACTCAGTCACTCAGCACTCAGTACCTCAGCACTCAGTCACTTAGCACTCAGTCACTCAGCACTCAGTACCTCAGCACTCAACACTCAGTCACTAAGCACTCAGTAACTCAGCACTCAGTACCTCAGCCCTCAGTACCTCAGCACTCAGTACCTCAACACTCAGTACCTCAGCACTCAGTCACTCAGCACTCAGTCACTCAACACTCAGTCACTAAGCACTCAGTACCTCAGCACTCAGTCACTAAGCACTCAGTCACTAAGCACTCAGTCACTCAGCACTCAGTCACTAAGCACACAGTCACTCAGCACTCAGTACCTCAGCACTCAGTCACTAAGCACTCACTCAGCACTCAGTACCTCAGCACTCAGTCACTAAGCCCTCACTCAACACTCAGTACCTCAGCACTCAGTCACTCAACACTCATTACCTCAGCACTCAGTCACTCAGCACTTAGTCACTCAGCACTCAGCACTCAGTCACTCAGCACTCAGTCACTATGCACTCAGTACCTCAGCACTCAGCACTCAGTAACTCAGCACTCAGCACTCAGTCACTCAACACTCAGTCACTCAGCACTCAGTACCTCAGCACTCAGTACCTCAGCACTCAGTCACTCAACACTCAGTTACTCAGCACTCAGTCACTCACTCAACACTCAGTACCTCAGCACTCAGTCACTCAACACTCAGCACTCAGTCACTCAGCACTCAGTCACTCAGCACTCAGTCACTCAGCACTCAGTCACTAAGCACTCAGTACCTCAGCACTCAGTCAATCAGCACTCAGTACCTCAGCACTCAGTACCTCAGCACTCAGCACCTCAGCTCTCAGTCACTAAGCACTCAGTCACTCAGCACTCAGTCACTCAGCACTCAGTCACTAAGCACTCAGTCACGAAGCACTCAGTCACGAAGCACTCAGTCACTAAGCACTCAGTCACTAAGCACTCAGTCACTAAGCACTCAGTACCTCAGCACTCAGTACCTCAGCACTCAGTACCTCAGCACTCAGTCACTCAGCACTCAGTCACTCAGCACTCAGTCACTCAGCACTCAGTACCTCAGCACTCAGTCACTCAGCACTCAGTCACTCAGCACTCAGTACCTCAGCACTCAGTACCTCAGCACTCAGTCACTCAGCACTCAGTCACTAAGCACTCAGTCACTCAGGACTCAACACTCAGTCACTAAGCACTCAGTACCTCAGCACTCAGTCACTCAACACTCAGTCACTAAGCACTCAGTACCTCAGCACTCAGTCACTCAGCACTCAGTACCTCAGCCATCAGTCACTCAACACTCAGTACCTGTCACTCAGTCACTCAGCACTCAGTCACTCAGCACTCAACACTCAGTCACTCAGCACTCAGTCACTCAGTCACTCAACACTCAGTACCTCAGCACTCAGTCACTAAGCACTCAGTATCTGTCACTCAGTACCTCAGCACTCAGTCACTCAGTCACTCAGCAGTCAGTCACTCAACACTCAGCACTCAGTCACTCAGCACTCAGTACCTCAGCACTCAGTCACTAAGCACTCAGTCACTAAGCACTCAGTCACTCAGCACTCAGTCACTCAGCACTCAGTACCTCAGCACTCAGTACCTCAGTACTCAGTCACTCAACACTCAGTACCTCAGCACTCAGTCACTCAGCACTCAGTCACTCAGCACTCAGTACCTCACCACTCAGTACCTCAGCACTCAGTACCTCAGCACTCAGTACCTCAGTCACTCAGCACTCAGTCACTCAGCACTCAGTACCTCAGCACTCAGTACCTCAGTCACTCAGCACTCAGTACCTCAGCACTCAGTACCTCAGTCACTCAGCACTCAGTACCTCAGCACTCAGTCACTCAGCACTCAGTACCTCAGTCACTCAACACTCAGTACCTCAGCACTCAGTCACTCAACACTCAGCACTCAGTCACTAAGCACTCAGTCACTAAGCACTCAGTCACTCAGCACTCAGTCACGAAGCACTCAGTCACGAAGCACTCAGTCACTAAGCACTCAGTCACTAAGCACTCAGTCACTAAGCACTCAGTCACTCAGCACTCAGTCACTCAGCACTCAGTACCTCAGCACTCAACACTCAGTCACTCAGCACTCAGTCACTCAGCACTCAGTCACTCAACACTAAGTCACTCAGAACTCAGTCACTCAGCACTCAGTCACTCAACACTCAGTCACTCAGTCACTCAACAATCAGCACTCAGTCACTCAGCACTCAGTCACTCAGCACTCAGTACCTCAGCCATCAGTCACTCAACACTCAGTACCTCAGCACTCAATACTCAGTCACTCAGCACTCAGTCACTCAGCACTCAGTACCTCAGCACTCAGTCACTCAGCACTCAGTCACTCAGCACTCAGTCACTCAGCACTCAGTCACTCAGCACTCAGTAACTCAGCACTCAGTCACTAAGCACTAAGCACTCAGTCACTCAGCACTCAGTACCTCAGCACTCAGTCACTCAGCACTCAGTACCTCAGCACTCAGTACCTCAGCACTCAGTACCTCAACACTCAGTACCTCAGCACTCAGTCACTTAGCACTCAGTCACTCAGCACTCAGTACCTCAGCACTCAACACTCAGTCACTCAGCACTCAGTCACTCAGCACTCAGTCACTCAACACTAAGTCACTCAGAACTCAGTCACTCAGCACTCAGTCACTCAACACTCAGTACCTCAGCACTCAGTACCTCAGCCATCAGTCACTCAACACTCAGTACCTCAGTCACTCAGTCACTCAGCACTCAGCACTCAGCACTCAGTCACTCAGCACTCAGTCACTCAGCACTCAGCACTCAGTCACTCAGCACTCAGTCACTCAGCACTCACTCAACACTCAGTCACTAAGCACTCAGTCACTCAACACTCAGTCACTAAGCACTCAGTCACTCAGTCAGCACTCAGTACCTCAGCACTCAGTCACTAAGCACTCACTCAGCACTTAATACCTCAGCACTCAGTCACTAAGCACTCACTCAGCACTCAATACCTCAGCACTCAGTCACTCAACACTCAGTACCTCAGCACACAGTCACTAAGCACTCAGTCACTCAGCACTCAGTACCTCAGCACTCAGTCACTCAGCACTCAGTCACTCAGTACCTCAGCACTCAGTACCTCAGCACTCAGTACCACAGCACTCAATACCTCAGCACTCAGTCACCCAGCACTCAGTATCTGTCACTCAGTACCTCAGCACTCAGTACCTCAGCACTCAGTCACTCAACACTCAGTACCTCAGCACTCAGTACCTCAGCACTCAGTCACCCAGCACTCAGTATTTAGTGTTTGAGTGTTTGAGGTCCATTAATGTCATCCTGCAGAACCGAATCCATGTTCATGACACTGAGTCATTCATCAAATTAGAAGTTTTTAGAATTGCTTATAAAGACAGTCTGTCCAGCTATAGACAGGCTCTAAAAGCTGCTAGGGCTGAGCATCTGAGCAAACTGATAAAAATCAACCAGAACAATCCCAGATTCTTATTCAGTACAGTGGCTAAACTAACAAAGGATCAGAATTCTGGAGAGAGTATTTCAGCACAGTTTAGTAGTGAGGACTTGATGAATTTCTTCACTAAAAAAATTGATAGTATCAGGAACAAAATATTGGATGTTCAACCACTGACAGCATCCGGTGATCCAGACCAGCCTACAGCTCCACATTTAAAGCTACAGTGCTTTACCAGTATAGGGCAGGAAGAGCTAGTTAAACTTATCACCACGGCTAAACCAACAACGTGTTTGTTAGATCCAATTCCAACTAGATTGCTGAAAGAAGTGATACATGCAGCTGGAGAGCCTCTTCTTAATATTATTAACTCCTCGTTATATCCAGGTCATGTCCCAAAATCTCTTAAGTTAGCAGTTATTAAGCCTCTTCTTAAGAAACCGAAACTGGACCCTGATGAAATATCAAATTACAGACCGATTTCAAACCTTCTGTTTATATCTAAAATATTAGAAAAGGTGTCAGCTCAAGTATGCTCCTTCCTACAGGAAAACAATATCCATGAAGAATTTCAGTCAGGTTTCAGGCCCCATCATAGTACAGAAACTGCACTAGTTAAAATCACTAATGACTTGTTTTTAGCTTCGGACCAAGGCTGCATCTCCATTTTAGTCCTGCTTGATCTTAGTGCTGCATTCCACACTATAGATCATAATATCCTCATAGATCACTTACAAAATCACACAGGTATGCAGAGACAGGCATTAAAATGGTTTAGACCCTACCTGTCTGATCCATACCACTCTGTAGATTTAAATGGAGAACTGTCCAGTGTAGTGCCAGTGAAATACGGGGTCCCACAAGGGTCAGTATTAGGACCTCTGCTTTTCTCAGTTTACATGCTTCCATTGGGTAACATCATTAGAAGGCATGGGATTAGTTTCCATTGTTATACTGATGATACCCAGTTATATATCTCATCAAAACCAGATGAAATATCTAATTTGTCTAGACTAACTGAGTGTGTTAAAGATATTAGAGATTGGATGACCGATAACTTTCTATTATTAAATACTGATAAGACAGAGATATTACTTATTGGCCCAAAAACCAGTACACAGAAGCTCTCGCAATTCAGCTTGCACCTAGAAGGATGTACTGTTACTACTAGCTCAACAGTGAAAGACCTGGGTGTAATATTAGACAGCAACTTATCCTTTAAACATCATATTTCCAGTATCACAAAAACAGCCTTCTTCCATCTTAGAAATATTGCCAAGCTTAGGAACATTTTATCTGTATCTGATGCAGAAAAACTAGTTCATGCATTCCTGACCTCCAGACTGGACTACTGTAATGCATTACTAGGTGTTTGTCCTGCATCTCCAATAAACAAGCTACAGTTAGTCCAGAATGCAGCCGCCAGAGTTCTTACCAGATCAAGAAAATATGATCATATAACCCCAATATTATCATCCCTGCACTGGCTACCTGTGAAGTTTAGAATTGACTATAAATTAGCTCTAGTCATGTACAAGGCTCTAATTGGTTTAGCTCCCACCTATCTCTCCAGTCTTCTAACACGTTACAATCCACCACGCTCTTTAAGATCACAAAATTCCAGACTTCTAGTAGTTCCCAGAATATCAAAGTCCACAAAAGGGGGTAGAGCGTTTTCGTATTTAGCTCCTAAACGTTGGAATAGTCTTCCTGACAGTGTTCGGGGCTCAGACACAGTCTCCCAGGTTAAATGTAGACTAAAGACTTATCTCTTTATCCTGGCATACATCTAACACTTCCCATAACCTTGTGCTCCAGTACATCTGATTAAATACACATTATCATCTAGTACTGCTAATATTATGAACAGCAGCTACGCTAATGCTGTTCCATTGTTTCCCTTCTTCTACCCATCCCGAGGCATACAGAGACTGTGCTCCAGTGGCATCCGGAGATGGACCAGCTCCAGCCAGGTTCTGCTTGTGAGGATTGGGATATTCAAGCAGCGCTGTGGACAACAACCTCCTTATTGATTTACATAACACTATACACATGCTGTATCTACATCACACAATTGTCACCCAAATGAGGATGGGTTCCCTTTTGAGTCTGGTTCCTCTCAAGGTTTCTTCCTCTTACCATCTAAGGGAGTTTTTCCTTGCCACAGTCGCCTCAGTCGCCTCAGGCTTGCTCACTTGGGATAACATCTAGGTCTGTCTGTCTGTCTGTTTATATGTTTGTTGTTTTCTTATGTTGTTTCTTATGTAAAGTTGCTTTGAGACAATGCTCTTTGTTAAAAGTGCTATACAAATAAAATTGAATTGAATTGAATCTTCATAACCAGCATTAGCAGTTTACAGCACAACTCAAACCCACACAAAACACCTGAAACTAGCAAAACATTTTGCTTTGTTAACAGGAGACACATTTTTCCCTTTTTCTCAGGATTTGTGTGCTGAAATGAGGTCACTGGTGGACGTGCATTTCGGATGTAGAGAAACCATCTGTGATCCCACTACTCCTCTCTACTTTATTATGAACATCATATACACACTGTCTGCAGAATCTTTTTTTTATTAGCCCATTCTGGCAACCCTGTCATTAATTGTTGTATGTGCTCCTCCCCTCAGCCCCGGGGCAGTGTGATTCCCACCCCACTGGACTTCTGTTAGTGCGTGCTACAGTGCCCATGTTTGACCTCTAGGTGATAATAACTACACCAAATGCAGCAGTGTAAAGTGCAACGTCCAATCCTGTGAGTAAAGCACTGGAACATCTGCTTATTTCTGTCAAAATATGAAAATAAAATATGAAACCTGTACTTGACTGGCCTGTGACTCTGGATGAGTGAGGTTCTTGATGCTCTCTGAGGAGGTTGAGATGGTGTCTGTCTGGTGAAAGAGCAGGTTTAATGGTCAGTTATTAAAAACCTCATGGACTTTATCTGGTACTGAAATACTAACCCATGTGCAGTTGAATACATTCAAAATACCCATAATGCAGTGGGGAGAGATTAGTGAGGAGGATGTAAAGTTTGGGTTGTGGTAGGATTATCTGAGATGTTAACTGATGGATCATGTATCTGATTATCGCCTTGCAGTCGGAAATCAATGCAGCGTTAGTTCAGTGATCAAGCTGAAACACTGCGAGTGACTGAGGATTAACCACGTATCTGTGTATCAGAGCCGTGTGTGTGTGTGTGTGTGTGTGTGTGCTGAAATATTTTTTTCATGAGTGTTTTTGGAGAAGCCATGAGTGTGGAGGCAGAGTGACTCGGTTTGGTTTGGCTTCTCCAAAACTCCATGACGCAAATCGAAATGAAAAAAGAAAAGGTGTTGGCTGCAGCCTGGTGTCTGGAGAGGTTCCCCGTCTTCACGCAGGAACTCACCATGAATATTCACGCTGACGGAATGTGAATAAACCACATGAAGAGGCAGAGGCGGTCGCTGCAGGCTGTGTGTGTGTTACAGAAGGGCTCTCAATGAAATTCACAATAAAGAGGAGATGCTGCCACAGAAATAAGACTTTCCAGGGCACACTTTACATTAGCATAGCGCATAGCATATAGCATCATGTTAGTATTTATATGAGGAAAGTCCTGGTGTTTTTGGTTCCTGTACAGATTATCATCACCTGTGCTGTGAGTTTAGCAGCCCTCTCTACATTCATGTGTGTGATTAAATCCAGTCTCCTCCTGAGATCCACACAGTGACTGCCAGAGTGATCACTGAGACACGACCCTGACGTCTGCTTATCGACTTCTCATTACTGGTAGTGTGAGTTCATTCAATTCAGTTTTATTTTATTTCTATAGCTTTTAGCAATGGATAAAGCAGATTTACAGAAATCTATAAACTCACAACAAACATTTTAAACATATAAATTTACCCTTAATGAGAGAGTCAGGTAGTGAGAAAAACTCCCTGAGACCTCATCCTCATCCGGGTGACACCAGAGAGTGGGATTATAAATCATTATAAACACTGAGAGTGGGATTGTTTATATAACTGTGGATTATTTGGAGAAACAATAGAGTTGTGTGAACAGAATCTTCGTTCTAGTTCTAACTTGAGGTCAGCCTTGTTGAAGATATCAGATGTTCACTGATAGAGAGAGAAGGTGATGGTGGTGACTGCGCGCCAAACTCATCTCCATGCTTCCTGTATCATCATCGTCGTTGTGTGTATTAGTGCAGTACCCGGTCCGGGTTGCTAGAGGGCGCCAGCGCTGCACTGATCTCCCGCTGCACACTGGAACAGCACCAAAGGGAATTAGTAAGAAAAGAGAACCGCTCGGGCGGGGCGCGTCCCAAATCATTATGAAACCCTTGATCAGGCCGAGTGGGTGTGAGAAGAACTGCTCAGAGGTTTATATGGAAGCTTGGTTAGATGACGGATTAAAATGTGCAGTGACGTCTGCGTATGAATGAACATTTTCTAATACACAAACCGTGCAGTCCTCTGCTGAAATGGTTCAGGGTGTTTTAAAGGTGTTGAATTAGGACGCGCACAGGTCACTGAGGTGTTATAACAGGCGTTATAGAGCACACTCTCGCGCTGTCATGTGTTTTATTCCTGCTGCAGGTCTGTGTATTGGCGCAGGAGCTTCTCTCAGTCTGGCAGTGTGAGGAAAACCGAGCTCACACACACTCCACCCAGGCAAACACACACACACACACAGAGTTTTTTAAAAATCCGTGTTGCCAGGTCAGTATTTTTACCACATTCATGCATTTAGATCAGAAGAGCTACTTCACGTGTCACACTCACTCACACGTAAAATGTGCGCGTGCGCTTTTTTTGGGTTCGTCCCCGTCACTTTAACACACAGCACATGGTCATTTCTCACCTTCTTTTTGGCGTGTAATTATTAGATTTGATAAATGTGTAATTTTAGTGTATAATATGTTGAAATGTCCGTCTTAAGCTTGTCACATCTTTATAAGTTAATAACACAAAGAAAATGTATGATTCAATTATTTCACTCATTAATCTATCTTATTAATAACCACACCCCCTTTATGACTATAGCTGTTCTCTGACTGAACTTTCTGAAAATCTCCTCATATTTAATAAACAAGAAAACTGATTAGAATTCCTGTGTTTATTAAAATCTGTTCATAATAAAAATGTTATATATATATACATATTCATTGAGCTGTGAGATGATTGGTCACATGATTAAATGTTCCTGATGTCACTCTGTGTTTTTCAGACTTCTTGTTGGATTACAGGGAAAACATATTCACGTGTGAAAGGACGAAAAGTTGAACTGTTTTATAAAAAGTAAACACACACACACACACTTCTTCAAAGTTCTACATTTCATTCAATACCTTTTATTTTCTCACAGTAACATGACACTAAGGCAGGACTACAGTGGCCGTGACGTGCAAAATTAACACAATAACACAATAAACATAATAACTAATCCACAAACACAAGGATGAACCAGACAGAAAGGAAAAGGTAGGTATTGCATGGGAATAGAATTCTACCCTCTGACTGGATGAGACATCTGTCACTCGGGATATACAGGAAGTAGGAAATTGTGTATCTAACTTTATTTCTTGTACACGTGTGGAGTTCTGCCTTCACTTTAAACCAGTTTTTTTTAATAGTGCAACTTTAAATCTTTTAAAGAAAATAACAAACATATATTTACCTTGAAACTGGAGTTTATTCAGTTCTACTGTGAGGAAGGACGTTCATATGGTCAGTGTGATGTTGGATATACTGATAGTGTATCATGGAGTAAAGATTAGTTTATCTCTAAAAACACACCTGAAGAACACAGGAATGTTCGGAAGACCAAACTATTCCAGATTAAAGGATGTAAGGAGTGCTATAAGAGCAGAGCTGTGTTCATACACACACCAATCCACTTTCTACTGCTGTTATTGCCTTTTGCACTTCTCGGCCACTGTATAAAACTGATAGAGAGGATTTTAGATTAAATTCATTTCAGGTACACTTCAGTCTGATCTACTGCTTTAGTTAAAGTGTTGTCCAGTGCTGCAATGAATAATAAAAAGTTCCAAAAACAGTTCTAACTGAAGAACCTTTAGTGCTCTGTGTGTAATCTACACGCATCAGGCATAGCATTAGGCAGGTGGTCATAATGTTATGTGTGTATAGTGAATGGGTTTCTCTTATAGTGGAACCATAACAGTACCTTCAGTACGTTTATTGTGTATCTTACTCTTAGAACTGAGCGTGTACAGACTTATCACTAGATGATCTTCCTCACATCTCTTCTCAACAGATGGAAGATGATGTGGTAAATGTACTGAAAGAACAGTTCAAGACCAGCAAGAAAAGGTTCTGTTTAGGGCCCTTTCATTTTATCTGGATGTGTGGAAATAATATAAATATGTAAAACAAACAAACAAACAGATGAAATGCTCAAAAGCTGAAGATGAACCCTGAAAAAATAATTAAAAATCATAATAATCACAATAATTAAAACATTTATGAAATAAATAAGGAAAATAGTTGAACATAAATACACTAATTTGAAAGTGAAAGTCTAAAGTAAAGACTTGTTTTTGTGTAATCTGGCAACCCTGAAGTAGATCAAAGCTCGCGCACGAAAGGTGGGGGGAGGGGGCAGTGAAGGCGCGCTCCCGCAGTGTGGCTCACATGTTTGGCTGGAGTTCAGAGAGAGAGAGAGAGAGAGAGAGAGAGAGCGACAGACGGGGAGAGAGACAGACGAAGAGCACACACACACACACACACACACTGTGTGAGAGAGCGCGAGCTCAGTCTGAGGTACGCGTCGTCGTGTCCGGTTGCTCCGTTTCTCAGCACACGACAAACAAAACGGATTTAAAAAGTTGATCGATTGAATTATTTTTTTTCAGACTAAAGGTAAAAGATTGCGATTATTTGGCACGCGCGAGGCGACTTCGGGATCGCGCGCCTCAGTTAGTGCTCGCTGGAGATGGACACGCGGAGCGGCGCCGCGGGGGGAGGCGAGCCGGGAGAGTAGAGAGAGAGAGAGAGAGAGAGAGAGAGAGAGCGGAAAATCTGCAGAGGAGACAGACACAGAACTGTTTGGGATTAAAACTCTGTTATTGCTGATATTTTCTGGTGAATTTCTGGAGCTTTGGTGAAGCCGAGAGCACTTTTTTTTCTGGAAGCGCGAGGAGAAAACACAACATTTAACACACTGGGAGTTTGAACAGCGCGAGACCTTTTAATCCCCCCGGGAATCCATTCGCTAAAAACATAAACAACAACAAGAAGAAAAACATTCTTTTGAAACATTTCTGCAGTGTTGCTCCGTAAAGGAAACGGAAGGATTTAACTGACTGACCGGGAAAAGGGAATCGGTTTGCAGTGAGGACTGACCGGAGGACCGGGACACAACTCTCACTTTCACACCGCGGGCTTCCTTCTTTTAAATACTTCTGAACGGTTTTAATGTGATAAATCGATCCACCGAGGAATAATTTAGCTGGAGAAGGATTTGTACCACAGCGGGAGAATATTATGGACACGTCGATGTTTTTAACTTCACGTTTCGGACCAGAGGAAATTAATGACTAGGCTTTAGAACGGCTTTTTTCCCCTCTTGCAGTTCTACAGTTATTTTGTTTTGAAATAAAAGAATAAGCCGAATAGATGATGGAGGCGGTGACGCGGCCGATCTTTCAGCCTCATCCGGGACTGCAACAAACTCTGAAACAGTTCCACCTCAGCTCCATGAGCTCTCTCGGCGGCCCCGCGGCTTTCTCCGCGCGCTGGCAGCACGAGGTTTTCGGTAAGGACGGAGAGGAACTCGAGCGCGCGGCCGCGGCGTCTGTGGCAGCGGCTGCGGCGGCCGCGGCTGCGCACGTGCCCCCGCCGAGGCCGCCCCCGGTGCTTCCGGTGCCGCTGTTTATGGCGAGTGACCGGAGTACGGAGCGCTGCGAGACGCTGCTGGAGGGAGAGAGCATATCGTGCTTCGTGGTCGGTGGGGAGAAGCGGCTGTGTCTGCCGCAGATCCTCAACACGGTGCTGCGCGACTTTTCCCTTCAGCAAATCAACGCCGTGTGCGACGAGCTGCACATCTACTGCTCGCGCTGCACTGCCGAGCAGCTTGAGATTCTCAAGGTCGTCGGGATCCTGCCGTTCTCCGCGCCGTCCTGCGGCCTCATCACCAAAACGGACGCAGAGCGACTGTGCAATGCACTGGTGAGGGCAGGCACGCGCTCCCGGGGCGCCAAGGAGCTCGAGGTGAAGGGCTTCAAGGTGTACCACGAGTGCTTCGGGAAGTGTTCAGGGATCTTCGTGGCGGATCTCTACACGAGTCCCGGAGCCGAGTGTATTCAGTGCACGGATTGCGGGGTCATGCACGCGCCGCACAAGTTCGTTGTGCACGGGCACAAGTCTCTGGAGAACCGGACTTGCCACTGGGGCTTCGACTCGGCCAACTGGAGAGCCTATGTTCTCCTGAGTCCTGAGTACGCCGAGAAGGAGGAGAACGCCAAGCTGGAGGCGATGCTGCACGAGCTCAAGGAGAGGTTCGACTTCGCCAACAAGTACAAGAGGAGATCTTCAGGGGTGAGTTACCATGGTCAGGTTTTGCTTCCTGACACACCTCGTGCTGGTCTAGCCACAGTCTCTGACCTGAAGGTGAGGCAGAATTAGGAAAGGTTCCAGATTTAGCCTCAATCCCAATCTGACACTGACGACTCATTTCAGGAGTGTTTCCTTACCTGGATCACCTGGGTGTGATGGTTGTTTTGTGTATTTAATGCTTGACCAGCAGGAACTGTTATCCCCTGAGAGTTCTAGATCAGAGTTCCTTAAACTTTTACCTTTTTTTTTTACTTTTTTTAGCTGGAACAAATAGAACTTCTGCACAAAGCCACTATGGAACATCTAGTCCTTTCTAGTTTAAATTGGGTTCCATTTCCAGACTCACCCAGTTCTGGTGTGTTTTGGATTGGACCAGTGTGAAGTATGGAATGTTCAGGTCAGGACTTCTGATGGCCATGATGAGATGAATCAGTGTGTGTTAGAGGTGTGAGCTGAACAGTACTGAGCATCTCCAAGTGGAGGTCAGTGATCTTTGATGTTCTGTAGTGTTCCTTCAGAACCTAGGTTCTGGTCAGGAGATGCTAGCTGGCTATCTGATATCATGGTGCTGTGAAGCATTTTTTTCTGGAGTGCAACTCACCTGTTCAGGTGTCTAACTGAAACTCTGAAACTCAAGAGCTTCTCCATAAAATAGAATAGAACCATAGAATAAATTGCTGTAAGGTGTGTGTGTGTGTGTGTGTGTGTGTTTAAGGCATCCTTACGGTCTTTGGTGTTGACCCACACTCTACAGATGGGCTTGTAGTTGAGATGTGGTTAAACTTGATCTCATCTCCTCCAGCCTAAGTGCTTCACTTGATAGTGCACACTTCTGAAGGGCACTTCACACTCAGGAGAGGGTTGAGGGAGTGAGGGTTCGAGAGTGTGTGAGCTTCAGCTGAAGGGAAGCTTCTTAAAATGGCTGATGTTCTTATTAGAACATTAACTGGACCTGCATTGTAGTGTTTGGGATGGAGCTCAGAAGTGTGTGTGTGTGTGTGTGTGTGTGCACCATAACACACTGTAACACACTCTATAACACACTGTAACACTCTATAACACACTGTAACACTCTATAACACACTGTAACACTCTATAACACACTGTAACACTCTATAACACACTGTAACACACTCTATAACACACTGTAACACTCTATAACACACTCTATAACACACGGTAACACTCTATAACACACTGTAACACACTCTATAACACACTGTAACACTCTATAACACACTGTAACACACTATAACACACTGTCACACTCTATAACACACTGTAACACACTCTATAACACACTGTAACACTCTATAACACACTGTAACACACTCTATAACACACTGTAACACACTCTATAACACACTCTATAACACTGTAACGCACTCTATAACACACTGTAACACACTCTATAACACACTGTAACACTCTATAACACACTGTAACACACTCTATAACACACTGTAACACACTCTATAACACACTGTAACACTCCATAACACACTGTAGCACACTCTATAACACACTCTAGGACACACTGTAACACACTGTAACACTCCATAACACACTGTAGCACACTCTATAACACACTGTAACACACTCTATAACACACTGTAACACACTGTAACACTCCATAACACACTGTAGCACACTCTATAACACTGTAACACACTCTATAACACACTCTGTAACACACTGTAACACACTCTATAACACTCTATGACACACTGTAGCACACTCTATAACACTCTATGACACACTGTAGCACACTCTATAACACTGTAACACACTCTATAACACACTCTATAACACACTGTAGCACACTCTATAACACTGTAACACACTCTATAACACACTCCATAACACACTGTAACACTCTATAACACTCTATAACACACTGCAGCACACTCTATAACACACTGTAACACACTCTATAACACACTGTAACACTCCATAACACACTGTAGCACACTCTATAACACACTGTAACACTCTATAACACTCTATAACACACTGCAGCACACTCTATAACACACTGTAACACTATAACACACTGCAGCACACTCTATAACACACTGTAACACTCTATAACACACTCTATAACACTATAACACACTGTAGCACACTCTATAACACTCTATAACACTATAACACACTGCAGCACACTCTATAACACACTCTATAACACTATAACACACTGTAACACTCTATAACACACTCTATAACACTCTATAACACACTGTAGCACACTCTATAACACTCTATAACACACTGTGACACTCTATAACACACACTGTAACACACTCTATAACACACTGTAACACTCTATAACACACTGTAGCACACTCTATAACACACTGTAACACACTCTATAACACACTGCAGCACACTCTATAACACACTCTATAACACACTGCAGCACACTCTATAACACACTCTATAACACACTCTATAACACACTGCAGCACACTCTATAACACACTCTATAACACACTGTAGCACACTCTATAACACACTGTAACACTCTATAACACACACTGTAACACACTCTATAACACACTGTAACACTCTATAACACACTCTATAACACACTCTATAACACTATAACACACTGTAGCACACTCTATAACACACTGTAACACTCTATAACACACTCTAACACTCTATAACACACTGTAGCACACTGTAGCACACTCTATAACACACTGTAACACACTCTATAACACACTGTAGCACACTCTATAACACACTGTAACACTCTATAACACACTGTAGCACACTCTATAACACACTTTATAACACACTCTATA
>NC_080714.1:30109258-30111758 GCF_019097595.1 Hemibagrus wyckioides | reverse complement strand
TCTGTCTCTGTCTCTGTCTTTCTCTCTCTCTCTCTCTCTCTCTCTCACACACACACACACATACACACTCTCTGTCTGTCTGTCTCTCTGGGTGTGGTGGTGCTGGTGGTGGCGGTGATGGTGGTGAAGAAACTTCCTCTTTTTCCCCTGTACTTGCTAAAGTAAGGTCACAGACATTTCTGTGCTGATACTCAACCTACCTCAAGTCTGTGTGTGTGTGTGTGTCTGCACGTCTGAGCGTGAAACAGGAAGTGGCCTAAAGACAGGATGTTCTGTGCTTCGCTGCTGTCTCGCATTCAGTCTTGCTGCGCTGTTTCACTTCCCATAATGCAATGTTTCAGTGCTTGGTATGAACTTTTCCTTCACACCGTGACTCTGGAGAACAGAAGTTAAAATAAATAAGATGTGGAGTTTTTACTGCGTTCAGAACGGGTTTCAGTGAACTTCAGCTCCCAGGGTTCAGGGTGTAGCATGAGCAGCTAATAACCACATAATAATCTCATCATAAGCACATGATATATTACACTGCAAGATAAACAGCTCTGTGGGACACGCCCACTTCCTCACAATCCTCACTAATCCAGTGGAATTCTCTCCAGACTGACCACAATCTGAAAACACACACACACAAACACTTTCTATCATCCTTCATTTATCGTCTCATGTCTTCATCTACAGCAGTGGGAAGTACAGGATAATGTTCTTCTAACTCGGAACACTGCTACCTAGAGAACTCTCTGGGATCTACTGCATCCTAAAAACTTGAGGAACACAGGAATAATGCTCATACTAAACTGGGAATACTGGAAAGACAGAAATGCAGAAGGAACATGATTATACTGGGAACTAGGCAAGAGTGGAAATGACAGAAGCTCTGAAACTTCCAGCAGAAACTAGAAAGACTAGAACACTAGGGAGTCCAGGAACTCTGGAACACACCAGAAACTGGGAAAGACTGGAAACTATGGGAGATGTGAAATGACCAATCTGAGGAATATTAGAATCAGAAACACTGAAGATGCTGTGTGAGCTGGAGATGACCAAATTCAATCTAAAATGTAAAATTTATCTCCTGAATTTATATATTCCTTTTGTGATCATGTCCATGTTTAAAAAAACCTGAACTGAATTAAATAGTTTGGAACGCATGAAAACACAGAACCTTGGAACACATCAGAAACTTGGGAATATTTGGAAAAACCAAAGATAAAGAAACTGAGAAACACTTATAATGTGGAGAGCTCTGGGAATTCTGGGAATGTGGGGTCCAGGGAACTGGTCACTTTGTTTTGGATGAACATCACCTGTCCTTCTCTGAGGTAGCGTTCCCAGATTAATCCCGGCGCGAGCCGCGATGAAGTGCTGATTATTTTCTGGCAGGTGGGAACGCGGTGCGGAATCACGGCACGGGATGAAGTTCAGCCAGAAAGCGTGAAATAGTTTCCGCTGTAGTGAGGACAGGAGTGTTATCAGCCCTCAGCCCTGATTTAGTGCGGCAGACAGAGACAGGGCGTGCCAGACGCCAACGCAGGATGTGTGTGTGTGTGTGTGTGTGTTAGGTGAATTGCGAAAGCAGTGTTCCAGCTTTAGCAATCATGGTTCTGAGAAAGAGGTGATGAATGAGAGCTCCACATTCTCCGTCTCACTGTCACTGCTACTGCTGTGTGTGTCTCACACACACACACACTCACACACACACACACACACACACACACACACACACTGCTGCTGCTAAACGAGACAAAGCTCCAGCTGAGTCAGCGTGTTTTACTTCCAGACTTTTCAGTAGCAGAAACGAGGTTTCACTTGAAACTTGACTTTTTTTTCCGCACTCCTTCAGCCCTGCTGGAAGTTTTCGGCTGACTCGGCCGTTTTCTGAGACAGCGTGGCAGTTCTCCAGTGACCATCCCCCCCACCTTATAAACCCCATACAAGAGACCCCCCCACCTCCCACTGCCTCAGAGAATTGTGGGATATCTGGTGTACAGCGGAGGATGCTGGGAGAGGAAGTGGAATCCCTCAGGGGATATTGGGTATGTCCTGTTTCATATGCGAGGCACATCAAACCCCTCCCCCTCCACCCCCACGCCCTCAAACACCGGAGAAAGGACCTGACACACACAAACACACACACACACACACAAACATACACACACACAAACACACACACACACACAAACACACACACAGAGCTGGTCTCTGCAGCAGTCAGGTCGGTGTGCATATCAATAGCTGGAGCAGGAAAGTCTGCTTTGCGCATTTCTCTAGATTTCTTTTGTTTTTTTTTCTTTCACTGCAACTCAGAACACACACACACACATACACACACATATCCCAAACACACACACACACACACACACACACATACACACATATCCCAAACACACACACACACACATATACATACATATCCCAAACACACACACACACACACACACACATATACATACATATCCCAAACACACACACACACACACACACACACATACACACATATCCC
>NC_080714.1:30096758-30104258 GCF_019097595.1 Hemibagrus wyckioides | reverse complement strand
AGAGTAGAGAGTGTAGAGTAGAGAGTGTAGAGTAGAGAGTAGAGAGTGGAGAGTAGAGAGTGTTGGGTAGAGAGTATAGAGTAGAGAGTGTAGAGTAGAGAGTATAGAGTAGAGAGTGTAGTGTAGAGAGTGTTGGGTAGAGAGTATAGAGTAGAGAGTGTAGAGTAGAGAGTATAGAGTAGAGAGTGTTGGGTAGAGAGTGTTGGGTAGAGAGTGTAGGGTAGAGAGTAGAGAGTGTAGGGTAGAGAGTGTTGGGTAGAGAGTGTAGGTAGAGAGTGTTGGGTAGAGAGTGTAGAGTAGAGAGTGTTGGGTAGAGAGTATAGAGTAGAGAGTGTTGGGTAGAGAGTGTAGAGTAGAGAGTGTAGGGTAGAGAGTATAGAGTAGAGAGTGTTGGGTAGAGAGTGTAGAGTAGAGAGTGTAGGGTAGAGAGTATAGAGTAGAGAGTGTTGGGTAGAGAGTATAGAGTAGAGAGTGTTGAGTAGAGAGTGTAGAGTAGAGAGTGTTGGGTAGAGAGTATAGAGTAGAGAGTGTAGAGTAGAGAGTGTAGGGTAGAGAGTAGAGAATGTAGAGTAGAGAGTGTAGGGTAGAGAGTATAGAGTAGAGAGTGTTGGGTAGAGAGTATAGAGTAGAGAGTGTTGGGTAGAGAGTATAGAGTAGAGAGTGTTGGGTAGAGAGTATAGAGTAGAGAGTGTTGAGTAGAGAGTGTAGAGTATAGAGTAGAGAGTGTTGGGTAGAGAGTGTAGAGTATAGAGTAGAGAGTGTAGAGTAGAGAGTGTTGGGTAGAGAGTGTAGAGTATAGAGTAGAGAGTGTAGAGTAGAGAGTGTAGGGTAGAGAGTATAGAGTAGAGAGTGTAGAGTAGAGAGTGTAGAGTAGAGAGTGTAGGGTAGAGAGTGTTGGGTAGAGAGTGTTGGGTAGAGAGTAGAGAGTGTTGGGTAGAGAGTGTAGAGTAGAGAGTAGAGAGTGTTGGGTAGAGAGTGTAGAGTAGAGAGTGTAGAGTAGAGAGTGTAGGGTAGAGAGTATAGAGTAGAGAGTGTAGAGTAGAGAGTGTAGGGTAGAGAGTGTTGGGTAGAGAGTGTAGGGTAGAGAGTGTAGGTAGAGAGTGTTGGGTAGAGAGTGTAGGGTAGAGAGTAGAGAGTGTTGGGTAGAGAGTGTAGAGTAGAGAGTGTAGAGTAGAGAGTAGAGAGTGTAGGGTAGAGAGTATAGAGTAGAGAGTGTAGAGTAGAGAGTGTAGGGTAGAGAGTGTTGGGTAGAGAGTGTTGGGTAGAGAGTGTAGGGTAGAGAGTAGAGAGTGTTGGGTAGAGAGTGTAGGTAGAGAGTGTTGGGTAGAGAGTAGAGAGTGTTGGGTAGAGAGTGTAGGTAGAGAGTGTTGGGTAGAGAGTAGAGAGTGTTGGGTAGAGAGTGTAGGTAGAGAGTGTTGGGTAGAGAGTAGAGAGTGTTGGGTAGAGAGTGTAGGTAGAGAGTGTTGGGTAGAGAGTGTTGGGTAGAGAGTAGAGAGTGTTGGGTAGAGAGTGTAGAGTAGAGAGTAGAGAGTGTTGGGTAGAGAGTGTAGGGTAGAGAGTAGAGAGTGTTGGGTAGAGAGTGTAGGGTAGAGAGTAGAGAGTGTTGGGTAGAAAGTGTAGAGTAGAGAGTAGAGAGTGTAGGTAGAGAGTGTAGAGTAGAGAGTAGAGAGTGTAGGTAGAGAGTGTTGGGTAGAGAGTGTAGGGTAGAGAGTAGAGAGTGTTGGGTAGAGAGTGTAGGGTAGAGAGTAGAGAGTGTAGGTAGAGAGTGTTGGGTAGAGAGTGTAGGGTAGAGAGTAGAGAGTGTTGGGTAGAGAGTGTAGAGTAGAGAGTAGAGAGTGTAGGTAGAGAGTGTTGGGTAGAGAGTGTAGGGTAGAGAGTAGAGAGTGTTGGGTAGAGAGTGTAGGGTAGAGAGTAAAGAGTGTTGGGTAGAGAGTGTAGAGTATGGAGTATAGGCTTGAGAGTACAGACAGCTCCACCTGATGAAGTGCACTTGATCTAGTGGCCTAGAAGAGAAATAGGACAGCCCTGAAGATCACAGGGACACATTAGCTTGGTTACAACTGGAGGAGCCTTATATACTCACAGAAGGTCAAAGGTTAGGAAGGCCACTGAGGTCACAGCTCTCTCTCTCTCTCTCTCTCTCTCTCTCTCACACACACACAGTCCTGTCTGTGGGAGTCACATGACCTCAGTGGGGTGACTGGCTGCATCCGGTGTGAGGGACTTTTAAAGGGACAGTGTTCTTTTTTCATAACACACACACACACACACATTAGACACACTATACACACATATACAACATACACACACACACACACACACACACACACTGATCACATTACAGGTCTGTTCCCGAAGCTGCATGTCTCTGCGGGAAATGAAGTCTTCCTCAATGAAATCAGCTTGCTCATCACATGTATCAGCTAATCTTATTACACACACACACACACACACACACACACACACATACATACACACACACACACATACACATACACACACACACACACACATACACACACATACACACACACACACACACATACACACACATACACACACACACAAAGAAAGAAAGAGTAATCGATGTACATTAGGGTTTCAGATGGAGCCGTTCTTCTCATCTTCACACATCATCAGGATGAGGAAACTTCCAGTAAAGCCAAAATATATATGTTGTAGTTACTCTGTTGTTAGTCTGTAGTTACACTGTAGTTAGTCTGTAGTTAGTCTGTAGTTAGTCTGCAGTTAGTTTGTAGTTACACTGTAGTTAGGCTGTAGTTACACTGTAGCTAGTCTGTAGTTAGTCTGTAGTTACACTGTAGTTAGTCAGTAGTTACACTGTAGTTAGTCTGTAGTTACACTGTAGTTAGGCCGTAGTTACTCTGTAGTTACACTATAGCTAGTCTGTAGTTAGGCTGTAGTTAGTCTATAGTTACACTGTAGCTAGTCTGTAGTTACCCTGTAGTTAGTCTGTAGTTAGTCTTTAGTTAGTCTGTAGTTACACTGTAGTTAGTCTGTAGTTACACTGTAGCTCGTCTATAGTTACACTGTAGTTAGGCCGTAGTTACTCTGTAGTTAGTCTGTAGTTAGGCTGTAGCTACACTGTAGCTAGTCCGTAGTTAGTCTGTAGTTACTCTGTAGTTAGTCTGTAGTTACTCTGTAGTTACTCTGTAGTTACACTGTAGTTAGTCTGTAGTTACACTGTAGTTAGTCTGTAGTTACCCTGTAGTTACTCTGTAGTTAGGCTGTAGTTACACTGTAGTTAGGCTGTAGTTACACTGTAGCTAGTCTGTAGTTAGTCTGTAGTTACACTGTAGTTAGGCTGTAGCTACACTGTAGCTTGTCTGTAGTTACACTGTAGTTAGTCTGTAGTTTCTCTGTAGTTAGTCTGTAGTTACTCTGTAGTTAGTCTGTAGTTACACGGTAGATACTCTGTAGTTAGTCTGTAGTTACTCTGTAGTTACACTGTAGTTAGGCTGTAGTTAGTCTGTAGTTACACTGTAGTTAGTCTGTAGTTACACTGTAGTTAGGCTGTAGTTAGGCTGTAGTTACACTGTAGCTAGTCTGTAGTTACCCTGTAGTTAGTCTGTAGTTACACTGTAGTTACACTGTAGCTAGTCTGTAGTTAGTCTTTAGTTAGTCTGTAGTTACACTGTAGTTAGTCTGTAGTTACACTGTAGCTAGTCTGTAGTTACACTGTAGCTAGTCTGTAGTTACACTGTAGTTAGTCTGTAGTTAGGCTGTAGCTACACTGTAGCTAGTCTGTAGTTACACTGTAGTTAGTCTGTAGTTACACGGTAGTTACTCTGTAGTTAGTCTGTAGTTACACTGTAGTTACTCTGTAGTTACTCTGTAGTTAGTCTGTAGTTACACTGTAGTTAGTCTGTAGTTACACTGTAGTTACTCTGTAGTTAGTCTGTAGTTACACTGTAGTTAGTCTGTAGTTACACTGTAGTTACTCTGTAGTTAGTCTGTAGTTAGGCTGTAGTTACACTGTAGTTAGTCTTGTAGTTACACTGTAGTTAGTCTGTAGTTACACTGTAGTTAGTGTATAGTTACTCTGTAGTTACACTGTAGTTAGGCTGTAGTTAGTCTGTAGTTAGGCTGTAGTTACACTGTAGTAGTCTGTAGTTACACTGTAGTTAGTCTGTAGTTACACGGTAATTACTCTGTAGTTAGTCTGTAGTTACACTGTAGTTACTCTGTAGTTACTCTGTAGTTAGTCTGTAGTTACACTGTAGTTAGTCTGTAGTTACACTGTAGTTAGTCTGTAGTTACACTGTAGTTAGTCTATAGTTACACTGTAGCTAGTCTGTAGTTACCCTGTAGTTAGTCTGTAGTTACTCTGTAGTTAGTCTGTAATTAGTCTGTAGTTGCACTGTAGCTAGTCTGTAGTTACACTGTAGTTAGTCTGTAGTTAGTCTTTAGTTAGTCTGTAGTTACACTGTAGTTAGTCTGTAGTTACACTGTAGTTACTCTGTAGTTAGTCTGTAATTAGTCTGTAGTTAGGCTGTAGTTAGTCTATAGTTACACTGTAGCTAGTCTGTAGTTACCCTGTAGTTAGTCTGTAGTTACTCTGTAGTTAGTCTATAGTTACACTGTAGCTAGTCTGTAGTTACCCTGTAGTTAGTCTGTAGTTACTCTGTAGTTAGTCTGTAATTAGTCTGTAGTTGCACTGTAGCTAGTCTGTAGTTACACTGTAGTTAGTCTGTAGTTACTCTGTAGTTAGTCTGTAGTTACACTGTAGTTACTCTGTAGTTACTCTGTAGTTAGTCTGTAGTTACACTGTAGCTAGTCTGTAGTTACACTGTAGCTAGTCTGTAGTTACACTGTAGTTAGGCTGTAGCTACACTGTAGCTAGTCTGTAGTTACACTGTAGTTAGTCTGTAATTACACGGTAGTTACTCTGTAGTTAGTCTGTAGTTACACTGTAGTTACTCTGTAGTTAGTCTGTAGTTACACTGTAGTTAGTCTGTAGTTACACTGTAGTTACTCTGTAGTTAGTCTGTAGTTACACTGTAGTTAGTCTGTAGTTACACTGTAGTTACTCTGTAGTTAGTCTGTAGTTAGGCTGTAGTTACACTGTAGTTAGTCTTGTAGTTACACTGTAGTTAGTCTGTAGTTACACTGTAGTTAGTGTATAGTTACTCTGTAGTTACACTGTAGTTAGGCTGTAGTTAGTCTGTAGTTAGGCTGTAGTTACACTGTAGTAGTCTGTAGTTACACTGTAGTTAGTCTGTAGTTACACGGTAATTACTCTGTAGTTAGTCTGTAGTTACACTGTAGTTACTCTGTAGTTAGTCTGTAGTTACACTGTAGTTAGTCTGTAGTTACACTGTAGTTAGTCTGTAGTTACACTGTAGTTAGTCTATAGTTACACTGTAGCTAGTCTGTAGTTACCCTGTAGTTAGTCTGTAGTTACTCTGTAGTTAGTCTGTAATTAGTCTGTAGTTGCACTGTAGCTAGTCTGTAGTTACACTGTAGTTAGTCTGTAGTTAGTCTTTAGTTAGTCTGTAGTTACACTGTAGTTAGTCTGTAGTTACACTGTAGTTACTCTGTAGTTAGTCTGTAATTAGTCTGTAGTTAGGCTGTAGTTAGTCTATAGTTACACTGTAGCTAGTCTGTAGTTACCCTGTAGTTAGTCTGTAGTTACTCTGTAGTTAGTCTGTAATTAGTCTGTAGTTGCACTGTAGCTAGTCTGTAGTTACACTGTAGTTAGTCTGTAGTTAGTCTTTAGTTAGTCTGTAGTTACACTGTAGTTAGTCTGTAGTTACACTGTAGTTACTCTGTAGTTACTCTGTAGTTAGTCTGTAGTTACACTGTAGTTACTCTGTAGTTACTCTGTAGTTAGTCTGTAGTTAGTCTGTAGTTACACTGTAGTTAGTCTGTAGTTACACTGTAGTTAGTCTATAGTTACACTGTAGCTAGTCTGTAGTTACCCTGTAGTTAGTCTGTAGTTACTCTGTAGTTAGTCTGTAATTAGTCTGTAGTTGCACTGTAGCTAGTCTGTAGTTACACTGTAGTTAGTCTGTAGTTAGTCTTTAGTTAGTCTGTAGTTACACTGTAGTTAGTCTGTAGTTACACTGTAGTTACTCTGTAGTTAGTCTGTAATTAGTCTGTAGTTAGGCTGTAGTTAGTCTATAGTTACACTGTAGCTAGTCTGTAGTTACCCTGTAGTTAGTCTGTAGTTAGTCTGTAATTAGTCTGTAGTTGCACTGTAGCTAGTCTGTAGTTACACTGTAGTTAGTCTGTAGTTAGTCTTTAGTTAGTCTGTAGTTACACTGTAGTTAGTCTGTAGTTACTCTGTAGTTACTCTGTAGTTAGTCTGTAGTTACACTGTAGTTAGTCTGTAGTTACACTGTAGTTAGTCTGTAGTTACACTGTAGTTAGTCTATAGTTACACTGTAGCTAGTCTGTAGTTACCCTGTAGTTAGTCTGTAGTTACTCTGTAGTTAGTCTGTAATTAGTCTGTAGTTGCACTGTAGCTAGTCTGTAGTTACACTGTAGTTAGTCTGTAGTTAGTCTTTAGTTAGTCTGTAGTTACACTGTAGTTAGTCTGTAGTTACACTGTAGTTAGTCTGTAATTAGTCTGTAGTTGCACTGTAGCTAGTCTGTAGTTAGGCTGTAGTTAGTCTATAGTTACACTGTAGCTAGTCTGTAGTTACCCTGTAGTTAGTCTGTAGTTAGTCTTTAGTTAGTCTGTAGTTACACTGTAGTTAGTCTGTAGTTACACTGTAGCTAGTCTATAGTTACACTGTAGTTAGTCTGTAGTTACTCTGTAGTTAGTCTTTAGTTAGTCTGTAGTTACACTGTAGTTACTCTGTAGTTACACTGTAGTAGTCTGTAGTTTCTCTGTAGTTAGTCTGTAATTAGTCTGTAGTTGCACTGTAGCTAGTCTGTAGTTACACTGTAGTTACTCTGTAGCTAGTCTGTAGTTACACTGTAGTTAGTCTGTAGTTACACTGTAGTAGTCTGTAGTTTCTCTGTAGTTAGTCTGTAGTTACTCTGTAGTTAGTCTGTAATTAGTCTGTAGTTGCACTGTAGCTAGTCTGTAGTTACACTGTAGTTAGTCTGTAGCTGGTCTGTAGTTAGTCTGTAGTTACACTGTAGTTGCACTGTATCTAGTCTATAGTTACACTGTAGCTAGTCTGAAGTTACACTGTAGTTAGTCTGTAGTTACCCTGTATTTAGTCTGTAGTTACTCTGTAGTTACACTGTAGTTACTCTGTAGTTACACTGTAGTTAGTCTGTAGTTAGTTTGTAGTTAGTCTGTAGTTACAGAGTGATGGTCTGTTGCACTGAATTGTGGGAACTAAACCTCTTACACTTCACTCACTACGAAGCTTTATAAGGAAGTCAGATCACCTTACAGAAAAAGGGGCAAGTGTCTTGAGTGAGCGGTCATATCACACACACACACACACACACACACACACACACGTCTGCATACCTAAAGCAGCTGAATATTATGGTACCTTCCAAAATTACTCAGTGTGA
>NC_080714.1:30066758-30079258 GCF_019097595.1 Hemibagrus wyckioides | reverse complement strand
GCTCAGCTCCCCGGGAGTCTCAGGGGTCACAGGGATCTCCGAGGTCCCCACGGGGTTGGGGGCTGGGGTAGAGAGCCAAGTGGGTGGAGCTTCTCCGGACTCCGAGCTGGAAACCCTGAGACAGGCGCTGGATGGAGGTATGGAGTCTCGAGAGTCGAAGGAGAAATTCCTGCATGAGATTCTGAAGATGAGAGTGAAGCAGGAGGAGAAGCTGGGCTCAGCTCTGCATGCCAAACGCAGCCTTCAGCAGGTACACACTGCAATACACAACATTACACATTACACACGACACAATACACACTACACATTACACACGACACACTATACACATTACACAATACACAATACACATTACACAATCCACACTACACGTTACACAATACACACTACACATTACACATTACACACTACACAATACACACTACACATTACACAATCCACATTACACACTACACATTACACAATACACACTACACATTACACAATCCACATTACACACTACACATTACACACTACACAATACACATTACACACTACACATTACACACTACACAATACACATTACACACTACACAATACACACTACACATTACACAATACACATTACACACTACACATTACACACTACACAATACACACTACACATTACACAATACACATTACACACTACACATTACACACTACACAATACACATTACACACTACACATTACACACTACACAATACACATTACACACTACACAATACACATTACACACTACACAATACACACTACACATTACACACTACACATTACACACTACACAATACACACTACACATTACACACTACACATTACACACTACACAATACACATTACACACTACACATTACACACTACACAATACACATTACACACTACACATTACACACTACACATTACACAATCCACATTACACACTACACATTACACAATACACACTACACATTACACACTACACATTACACACTACACAATCCACATTACACATTACACACTACACATTACACAATCCACATTACACACTACACATTACACACTACACACTACACATTACACAATCCACATTACACACTACACATTACACACATTACACACTACACATTACACACATCACACACATTACACACTACACATTACACACTACACATTACACACATTACACACTACACATTACACAATCCACATTACACACTACACATTACACAACACACTACACATTACACAATCCACATTACACACTACATATTACACTACACATTACACACATTACACACATTACACACTACACATTACACACTACATATTACACACTACACATTACACACATTACACACATTACACACTACACATTACACACATTACACAATACACATTACACACTACACATTACACATTACACACTACACAATACACACTACACATTACAGAATCCACACTACACATTACACAATCCACATTACACACTACACATTACACAATCCACATTACACACTACATATTACACTACACATTACACACATTACACACATTACACACTACACATTACACACTACATATTACACACTACACATTACACACATTACACACATTACACACTACACATTACACACATTACACAATACACAATACACACTACACATTACACATTACACACTACACAATACACACTACACATTACAGAATCCACACTACACATTACACAATCCACATTACACACTACACATTACACAATACACACTACACATTACACAATCCACATTACACACTACACATTACACAATACACACTACACATTACACACTACACATTACACACTACACATTACACACTACACAATACACATTACACACTACACAATACACACTACACATTACACAATCCACATTACACACTACACATTACACAATACACATTACACACTACACATTACACACTACACAATACACATTACACACTACACAATACACACTACACATTACAGAATCCACACTACACATTACACAATCCACATTACACACTACACATTACACAATACACACTACACATTACACAATCCACATTACACACTACACATTACACACTACACAATACACATTACACACTACACATTACACACTACACAATACACATTACACACTACACAATACACACTACACATTACACAATCCACATTACACACTACACATTACACACTACACATTACACACTACACATTACACACTACACAACACACATTACACACTACACATTACACACTACACATTACACACTACACATTACACATTACACACTACACATTACACACTACACACTACACATTACACACTACACATTACACACTACACATTACACACTACACATTACACACTACACATTACACACTACACATTACACACTACACACTACACATTACACAATACACACTACACATTACACACTACACATTACACACTACACATTACACACTACACAACACACACTACACATTACACACTACACATTACACACTACACATTACACACTACACATTACACACTACACATTACACACTACACATTACACACTACACATTACACACTACACATTACACACTACACATTACACACTACACACTACACATTACACACTACACATTACACACTACACACTACACATTACACAATCCACATTACACAATCCACATTACACACTACACACTACACATTACACAATCCACATTACACAATCCACATTACACACTACACATTACACACTACACATTACACACTACACATTACACACATCACACACATTACACAATCCACATTACACACTACACATTACACACTACACATTACACACATTACACACATTACACAATACACACTACACATTACACAATCCACATTACACACTACATATTACACTACACATTACACACATTACACACTACACATTACACAATCCACATTACACACTACACATTACACACTACACATTACACACATTACACACATTACACACATTACACACTACACATTACACACATTACACAATACACATTACACACTACATATTACACTACACATTACACACATTACACACATTACACACTACACATTACACACATTACACAATACACATTACACACTACATATTACACTACACATTACACACATTACACACATTACACAATCCACATTACACACTACACATTACACACATTACACACTACACAACACACACATTACACACTACACATTACACAATACACATTACACACTACACAATACACATTACACACTACACATTACACACTACACATTACACAATACACACTACACATTACACACTACACATTACACACATTACACACTACATATTACACACTACACATTACACACTACACATTACACACATTACACACATTACACAATCCACATTACACACTACATATTACACACTACACATTACACACATTACACACTACACATTACACACATTACACACATTACACAATCCACATTACACACTACATATTACACACTACACATTACACACATTACACACTACACATTACACACATTACACACATTACACACTACACATTACACACATTACACACATTACACAATCCACATTACACACTACATATTACACACTACACATTACACACATTACACACATTACACAATACACATTACACACTACACATTACACACATTACACACTACACATTACACACTACACATTACACACTACACAACACACACTACACATTACACACTACACATTACACACTACACAACACACACATTACACACTACACATTACACATTACACAATCCACATTACACACTACACACTACACATTACACATTACACAATACACATTACACACTACACATTACACACTACACATTACACACTACACATTACACAATACACAATACACACTACACATTACACACTACACATTACACACATTACACACTACATATTACACAATCCACATTACACACTACATATTACACACTACACATTACACACTACACATTACACACATTACACACTACACAATACACATTACACACTACACATTACACACTACACATTACACACATTACACACATTACACACTACACATTACACAATACACACATTACACACATTACACACTACACATTACACACTACACATTACACACTACACATTACACAACACACAACACACACTACACATTACACACATTACACACATTACACAATGCACAATACACATTACACACTACACATTACACACTACACAACACACACATTACACACTACACATTACACAATACACATTACACACTACACATTACACACATTACACACTACACAACACACACTACACATTACACACTACACATTACACACTACACAACACACACTACACATTACACAATACACATTACACATTACACACTACACATTACACACTACACAACACACATTACACACTACACAACACACACATTACACAATACACACTACACATTACACACTACACAATACACATTACACACTACACATTACACACTACACAATACACATTACACACTACACATTACACACTACACATTACACACTTTACACACTACACATTACACACTACACATTACACACTACACAACACACACATTACACACTACACAACACACACATTACACAATACACAATACACATTACACACTACACATTACACACATTACACACTACACAACACACACTACACATTACACACTACACATTACACACTACACATTACACACTACACATTACACAATACACAATACACATTACACACTACACATTACACACTACACATTACACACATTACACACTACACATTACACAATACACATTACACACTACACATTACACACATTACACACTACACATTACACACTACACATTACACACATTACACACTACACATTACACAATACACATTACACACTACACACTACACATTACACACTACACATTACACAATCCACATTACACAATCCACATTACACACTACACACTACACATTACACACTACACATTACACAATCCACATTACACACTACACATTACACACTACACATTACACACATTACACACTACACATTACACACTACACATTACACACATTACACACATTACACACTACACATTACACACTACACATTACACACATTACACACTACACATTACACAATCCACATTACACACTACACATTACACACTACACATTACACACATTACACACATTACACACATTACACAATACACACTACACATTACACAATCCACATTACACACTACACATTACACACATTACACACTACACATTACACACTACACATTACACACATCACACACATTACACACTACACATTACACACTACACATTACACACATTACACACTACACATTACACAATCCACATTACACACTACACATTACACACTACACATTACACACATTACACACATTACACACATTACACAATACACACTACACATTACACAATCCACATTACACACTACATATTACACTACACATTACACACATTACACACATTACACACTACACATTACACAATCCACATTACACACTACACATTACACACATTACACACATTACACACATTACACACTACACATTACACACATTACACAATACACATTACACACATTACACACTACACATTACACAATCCACATTACACACTACATATTACACACTACACATTACACACATTACACACTACACAACACACACATTACACACTACACATTACACAATACACATTACACACTACACAATACACATTACACACTACACATTACACACTACACATTACACAATACACACTACACATTACACACTACACATTACACACATTACACACTACATATTACACACTACACATTACACACTACACATTACACACATTACACACATTACACACTACATATTACACACTACACATTACACACTACACATTACACACATTACACACATTACACACTACACATTACACACTACACATTACACACATTACACAATACACAATACACACTACACATTACACACATTACACACTACACATTACACACTACACATTACACACTACACAACACACACTACACATTACACACTACACATTACACACTACACAACACACACATTACACACTACACATTACACATTACACAATCCACATTACACACTACACACTACACATTACACATTACACAATACACATTACACACTACACATTACACACTACACATTACACAATACACAATACACACTACACATTACACACTACACATTACACACATTACACACTACATATTACACAATCCACATTACACACTACATATTACACACTACACATTACACACTACACATTACACACATTACACACTATACAATACACATTACACACTACACATTACACACATTACACACTACACATTACACAATACACACTACACATTACACAATCCACATTACACACTACATATTACACACTACACATTACACACATTACACACTACACATTACACACATTACACACTACACATTACACAATCCACATTACACACTACACATTACACACATTACACACATTACACACTACACATTACACAATACACACATTACACACATTACACACTACACATTACACACTACACATTACACACTACACAACACACACTACACATTACACACTACACATTACACACATTACACACATTACACAATGCACAATACACATTACACACTACACAACACACACATTACACACTACACATTACACACATTACACACTACACATTACACACTACACATTACACACATTACACACTACACATTACACACTACACATTACACATTACACACTACACAACACACACATTACACACTACACATTACACACTACACATTACACATTACACACTACACAACACACACATTACACACTACACATTACACATTACACACTACACAACACACACATTACACACTACACATTACACACTACACAACACACATTACACACTACACATTACACACTACACAACACACATTACACACTACACATTACACACTACACATTACACACTACACATTACACACTACACAATACACATTACACACTACACATTACACATTACACATTACACAATACACAATACACATTACACACTACACATTACACACTACACAATACACATTACACACTACACATTACACACTACACAACACAATACACATTACACACTACACATTACACACATTACACATTACACAATACACATTACACACTACACAATACACAATACACATTACACACTACACATTACACACATTACACAATACACAATACACATTACACACTACACAACACACACTACACATTACACACTACACATTACACACTACACAACACACACATTACACACTACACATTACACACTACACATTACACACTACACATTACACAATACACAATACACATTACACAATACACATTACACAATACACATTACACACTACACATTACACACATTACACATTACACATTACACACTACACACTACACATTACACACTACACATTACACACTACACAACACACACTACACATTACACACTACACATTACACACTACACAACACACACATTACACACTACACATTACACATTACACACTACACATTACACAATACACATTACACACTACACATTACACACATTACACATTACACATTACACAATACACACATTACACACTACACATTACACAATACACACATTAAACACTACACATTACACACTACACAACACACACATTACACACTACACATTACACACTACACAACACACACATTACACACTACACATTACACACATTACACACTACACATTACACACTACACATTACACAATACACATTACACACTACACATTACACACATTACACATTACACACTACACATTACACACTACACATTACACACTACACATTACACACATTACACACTACACATTACACACTACACAACACACATTACACACTACACATTACACACATTACACATTACACACTACACATTACACACTACACATTACACACTACACATTACACACATTACACACTACACATTACACACTACACAACACACACATTACACACTACACATTACACACATTACACACTACACATTACACACTACACATTACACACTACACATTACACACATTACACATTACACACTACACATTACACACTACACAACACTCACTACACATTACACACTACACATTACACACATTACACATTACACACTACACATTACACACTACACAACACACACTACACATTACACACTACACATTACACACATTACACACTACACATTACACACTACACAATACACAATAAACATTACACATTACACACTACACATTACACACTACACAATACACAATACACATTACACATTACACACTACACATTACACACTACACAATACACAATACACATTACACATTACACACTACACATTACACATTACACACTACACATTACACACTACACATTACACACTACACATTACACACATTACACACTACACATTACACACTACACAACACACATTACACACTACACATTACACACATTACACACTACACATTACACACTACACATTACACACTACACATTACACACATTACACACTACACATTACACACTACACAACACACATTACACACTACACATTACACACATTACACACTACACAACACACACATTACACACTACACATTACACATTACACACTACACATGACACATTACACACTACACATTACACACTACACAACACACACATTACACACTACACATTACACATTACACACTACACATGACACAATACACAATACACATTACACACTACACATGACACAATACACAATACACATTACACAATACACATTACACACTACACATTACACACATTACACATTACACATTACACAATACACATTACACACTACACATTACACACTACACAACACACACATTACACACTACACATTACACACTACACATTACACAATACACATTACACACTACACATTACACACATTACACATTACACACTACACATTACACACTACACATTACACACATTACACACATTACACACTACACAACACACACATTACACACTACACAATACACATTACACACTACACATTACACACTACACATTACACACTACACATTACACACTACACAACACACACATTACACACTACACATTACACAATACACAATACACATTACACACTACACATTACACACATTACACATTACACAATACACATTACACACTACACATTACACACTACACATTACACACATTACACACTACACATTACACACTACACATTACACACTACACATTACACACTACACAACACACACTACACATTACACACTACACATTACACACTACACAACACACAGATTACACACTACACATTACACACTACACATTACACAACACACACTACACAATACACATTACACACTACACATTACACACATTACACATTACACATTACACAATACACACATTACACACTACACATTACACAATACACACATTAAACACTACACATTACACACTACACAACACACACATTACACACTACACATTACACACTACACAACACACACATTACACACTACACATTACACACATTACACACTACACATTACACACTACACATTACACAATACACATTACACACTACACATTACACACATTACACATTACACACTACACATTACACACTACACATTACACACTACACATTACACACATTACACACTACACATTACACACTACACAACACACATTACACACTACACATTACACACATTACACATTACACAATACACATTACACACTACACATTACACACTACACATTACACACTACACATTACACACATTACACACTACACATTACACACTACACAACACACACATTACACACTACACATTACACACATTACACACTACACATTACACACTACACATTACACACTACACATTACACACATTACACATTACACACTACACATTACACACTACACATTACACACTACACAACACACATTACACACTACACATTACACACATTACACATTACACAATACACATTACACACTACACATTACACACTACACATTACACACTACACATTACACACATTACACACTACACATTACACACTACACAACACACATTACACACATTACACATTACACAATACACATTACACATTACACATTACACAATACACATTACACACTACACATTACACACTACACATTACACAATACACATTACACACTACACATTACACACATTACACACTACACATTACACACTACACATTACACACTACACAACACACACATTACACACTACACATTACACAACACACACTACACATTACACACTACACATTACACACTACACATTACACACATTACACATTACACACTACACATTACACACTACACAACACACACATTACACACTACACATTACACACTACACATTACACACATTACACATTACACATTACACACATTACACATTACACACTACACATTACACACTACACATTACACACATTACACATTACACAATACACACTACACATTACACACTACACATTACACACTACACATTACACAATACACATTACACACTACACATTACACACATTACACATTACACACTACACATTACACACTACACAACACACACATTACACACTACACATTACACACTACACAACACACACATTACACACTACACATTACACACTACACATTACACACTACACATTACACACATTACACATTACACACTACACATTACACACTACACAACACACACATTACACACTACACATTACACACATTACACATTACACAATACACACTACACATTACACACTACACATTACACACTACACATTACACAATACACATTACACACTACACATTACACACATTACACATTACACACTACACATTACACACTACACAACACACACATTACACACTACACATTACACACTACACAACACACACATTACACACTACACATTACACAATACACATTACACACTACACATTACACACATTACACATTACACAATACACATTACACACTACACATTACACACTACACAACACACACATTACACACTACACATTACACAACACACACTACACATTACACACTACACATTACACACATTACACACTACACATTACACACTACACATTACACACATTACACACTACACATTACACAACACACACTACACATTACACACTACACAACACACACATTACACACTACACATTACACAACACACACTACACATTACACGCTACACAATACACATTACATTGTGTGTGTGTGTGTGTGTGAGTAGGAGCTGGAGTTCCTGCGTGTGGTAAAGAAGGAGAAGCTGCGTGAAGCGAGTGAAGCGAAGCGCGCTCTGCGTAAAGAGATGGAGCGACTGCGAGCGGAGAACGAGAGGAAGATGAAGGAAGCCAACGAGACTCGAGCTCGACTCACCAGAGAACTGGAGGAAGCCAAGCAGCTGCGCAAATGTGATAAAGGCTGTGAGGCCGGACGCATGCGTGCTAAATACTCTGCTCAGGTGTGTGTATGAGCATGCATGCAAACACACACACACACACACACACACACACTATGAACTCCCAGTGTCCCAGTGTGAAGCTATGAGCAGGAGCTAAAGTGTTTAACAGAAAACTGCAGAAAGGTGACACCTCACTCAGCCCAGCATGGCTCTGAGAATTCATTTCAGTGACCAGTCCATGGTTTGGAGTCTTCTTCACAGCTTCATGTACACAGAACCCAGAACATCTTAATTCCAGTGTTGCTGAAATCTCAGCTCCGTATCACACACATGAACAAACAAGCAGCAATTACCTATGGCATTGTTGGGTTAATGTTAACCTCAGTGTGTGTGTGTGTGTGTGTGTGTAGATCGAGGAGCTGCAGATGAAGCTCCAGCTGGCCGAGGCGGATCGTGAGCAGCTCCGCTCTGATCTCCAGCGGGAACGTGAAGCTCGTCAGCACCTGGAGAAGGTTGTGAAAGAGCTACAGGATCAGCTGTGGCCCAAAACCACGGAGGAAACACACACAGAGCTCACGGGGAAAACACCTTCAGCTTCTTCTGCTTCAAACGCTAAAGAGTCCAGCAATTAACACACACTCTGTCTATAGACACACACACACAGTAATCTTGAAGAGGGAGAGACCCTGTACAGTGACTGAAGACATTGTAATGAAAAAGAAAAAAAGGCAGATGTGTAAAAATAGAGGAAG